>NW_024412377.1:87427291-87450448 GCF_014898765.1 Herpailurus yagouaroundi
AGCTGACCCCCTCTAAGAAGCAATGGTCTACACTGTGTTTTCTCATCAGGGAACTCAACTATCTTACTTTCAGGGTCATTTGAATCACATGGTTAACCTGATTCTTTTTTCATTTTCCAAAATGTCACAAATAGGTTGTTTTTTTTTTAAGGGAAAAAAGAAATCTGGCTTCAGTTGTTAATTTCCTCTGTTCTGTCAAGATTAGGCTAGTAGTTCTGAGTAATTCTGGTTCATTTTCTCAAGGGAGTAGGCCTGAAATAATCCAGTGTTTATTTTTATACAAATTCTCACAGTGCTACAACATTTCAGTGACTTCCTGGGATGTTTCTAGTTTTTCACAGGCCAAGGGGCCATTCTCAGAGGTAACTCCTTCATGTAAACCTAAAAATGGCACTTTCCCACATTATAGTTTATCAGGAAGTTTAAAGTTCAATAGTCCTCCTCTCTTTTCTTTCTTGTCACAGAGGAAGGAAAAAATAAGGGGAGGTTCCAGCATTTTAGCTCATTCCAGCACGGTCATTCCATTTCAGTAGTTTGGAACCTGGGAAAGAGGCAGGGAGATTGTAGTGTATCTTGGCTGAGAGATGGCTGGACTGGGAAACAGGACTCTCTGTCATTCCCTGTGTCACTCTCTGTGTGACCCTGACCTCTTCCCAGCATTCCTGACCCCACCTCTGAGTTGGGGAAAAATAATACTTGTCATGTAACCCTCACAGCATTCTCCCAAAGCCATGAGATACTGTGCTGAAAAAAAAGGGGGGGCGGAATTGTGTTTGGCATTCCAGCCCTGTATTCTGCACAAAGAGGTCTTAATGTGCCTTTCTGGATTTACCCTCCACTATTGTTTCTCAAGGACCCTTGCTGTCAGTCCCAATGGTGGACCACTGTCTATCTATTCTACATAGTGCACAGTTCTACACCTTTCTCAATATCTGCTGTAGTTCCTTCTCTTGCTATGCAATATTTAAGCTCAACCCATTTCTTCAGTTTAGCCTCTCTTCCTTCCTCTCAAACCCTATGACTGGTTTCACTTGCCATTTCACTGGCATATGAATGGCTGGCTGCTGTATTTGTGGAATGTATTCAGACAATTTTTTGGTGTCCTTTATCTCTTTTAGTATATTGTGAATACTGGAAGTGCTCAGATAGTCTGTTTCATTGACTAAACAATCTTTACATCAGCTCCTTTAGCCATTCATGTTCGGTTTTAATGATGTCATGACCCTCTGTGAACATGCACATTGTTAAAATTGCCCACCAAATGTGATTAAGGTATATGTATTCAAGTATGTGAAGTGGACAGTAGAAAAATCTGTTTGAAATACTTAGCCTAGAGTGTTAAATTCGATCCTAGAAGGCAAAAGTCACTTAGCTGTGTCAAGTCCTGAGCTATATTTAAGTTTATTGTTTCATAACAAGTCTGGTCTATTTCAGTGTATTGTTTTCTGTACAAGGTCTCCCTGTAACTATGCATTATAATAGACTGTTGCCAGCATTCTCAAAGTTTCAGAGATGGATTCTTGATTACTTGCTTCCTGCCCCAGGGATTCTTACTGTTAGAATTGTTATTAAACAAAGCAGCCTCACTGGCATTGTATTCTGAACAAATAATTTGCACCTTCGTAAACTGATTAACGGGATGAGTTTGTTTTGATAATTGATCCTTGACTTGTATTTTAAAGGACAGCAAAATCTTGGAGGACTTCTATATTTGTTACAAATGCTCTTCCTGGAATTTTAAAATAATTTAGAAACTCCAGTAAAAAAAAAAAAAGAACATAAGAAACAAATGAAGACTGGAGACCATTATTTCAGTTATTCTGGATGTGAATTACCATGGTGACCAGTCCAGGTCTAGGTTTTATCTTCTTAAAGTCGTCTCACTCCCTCCAACCCAGAGAGAGTGATGAGATCTTTGGCACAAAAGCAATGGCCCATGTGCAGTATAGCACACCGAGCAAATTTTGTAATCTCAAGTATTATTACTGTGCACTACTCTGTCTGAAGACCAAATAAGAAACTTTGTTGATTAACTGGGTTAAAAAAATGCTCCATATTGACAGCTGTTCTTCATTTCATGCTCCAAGTCAATAATTCTGTCAGTCATGCAGCCTTTGGCAAGTAAGAGGGAGAGTTTCTCCCGATAAATCTATTGTAATCATGGGATAATTTGACAGCCATTCTGTTTTCTGGTGTTTAATTAAATTTTGTTTGTTAGATTTTCTTTTCCTTTTCTTTTTTAGGACCTTAGGGGAAATTCATACAAATATCAACAGATGTCAAAGAGTTCCAAATAAAAAAGAGAAGCTACAAGTAAAAGGAAGGATTAGGGTAGTAACTGACAAACTTAGCTCAGGTAGAGAATTTGGGTGATGGGTCATTTTGGTGGTTTAATGAAATCTAGTGTATAGCTGTTATTAGTGAAGAGTGTATTTTTATTATTATTTTTAAAATTTTTAATGTTTATGTATTTTTGAGAGAGAGAGAGTAGCGGAGGGGCAGAGAGAGAGAGGGAGGCACAGAATCTGAAGCAGGCTCTGGGCTCTGAGCTGTCAGCACAGAGCCTGATGCAGGGCTCGGACTCACAGACCACGAAATCATGACCTGAGCTGAAGTCAGAAGTCTGACAGACTGAGCCAACCAGGCACCCCCAGTGGATATTTTTAAAAACACATTTTACAGCACATTTTAAAATGGGAGGGAGATTTTTAAAGCTATCAAGAGTTCACAATATGACACTGGCCCTTATATTAAAAAAGACTACTCTTTCTACTCTAAAGTGATTCTAGAATTGGAGTTATATTCAACAAACAGTAGGGGAAACCGTGACTACACATAGTTGTCAACAGAATTAAAATGACAAACACTGTGCCTCACAAAATTATTTTTGGTATTTCTTGAGGTAACAGCAAGAGGAAAAGAGTAGATTTTCATTGTATACCATGTAATATTTTTATAAGGGCGAGGAAATGCATGATTATGACATCTTGAACTCTTAAAATTCCCTTAGGAAATAGCCAGAGATAGGTTTTGATAGAAACAAATTCCCATTTTAAACTCTTTATAAGCAGTTTTCTTATTATTCAGGTGGTAGCCCTTTGGGCATTGCTGGGTAAAGCAGAGTGAAAAAGTATTATGTCCTTAACTGGTTAATGAAAAATTGAGATAAACAAAAGAGTGGCTTAAATATAGATTTTTCTCCTCACATAATTTGTCTCATTAAAATGCTTTTAATATTCTGTATTCTGATTTTCCTTGAAGGAAATATTGTTCTACAAAATTCCAATGAGACATGCTAAAAATAATGTCTGTGACAGAAATGTTAATTTCCTATCTAAATAATTAAATTTAAAACTATTGCATTTTATATTTCAAAAAAAGATCATTAGATCCTTTCCCTTAAGGGAAAACAGACCAAGAGAGCATAAAAAACTTGCCCAAAGTCACAGGGCTAATGATCAATAGTCAGGGGTTGGGTTGAACCCAAGTTACTATCTCTACTCTAGTTCTTTTTCCATTATGCTGAGCCATCACTGCATATTTGAAAGTCTGCCTTCTTTCCTTTCACTGCAAGAGGGAACTCTTGTTGAAGTGTGCATACTAGACATGCAGCATAGTAACTTGATAGACTGTTAGCTGCCACATAGACCAGTAGGCTAGATTTAGGTTGCAAGACAATCTGATTTTTATTTAGTAGATTGTTATTCTATGTAAGTTACAATATTGTGTATGGACTGGAAAATACATGATTAGAATTTTGTTGTTGTTCTAGAGAATCTGAAAACATGACTGGCTTTATATCAAATTATGAAATAAATAAAAGTTTTCTTTTGAACCTTCAGTTTTTCCACTTAGTGTCATTTCTTTTACCTTCTCTTAGTGTCTTTCATCTGGGATCTTCTACCCTATTATTTTCTTTTGATCATGTCACTTTGAAACCTGGATAATATCAATCATTTTTAATTTATTGTGAATTCAAATGAATATGCTACCTCTCCTTAGAGTATTTGTATTTTGACATTTTCATTGTAGAATAAAAGGCCATCTCTCCAATTATAAAAATGAATTCAGGCACTAATTATGAGGTTTAAAAAAAGTTTTCTTAAGGGTAGAAATTTATTCTGTTCCCTTGAAATCATACAACCTATGTAGTTGTCTACTCTATTTCCTCTTCACCTTAAGACATTTTTTTTGGCACTTGCTTCCTAGAACTGTAACAATTGGCCCTCCACCTTGTATCAGAATTTGTAAAAAGAGTTATTAGCATGATGTTTATTAGATTTAGTTAAAGTTGTTAACATTTGTTAGTCTCCTCTGTGGAGGGACTATGCTTAATACTGTGAGGAAGAGAAAGATGAGTAGGACATTGGACTATGTAGAATGCTCTGAAAGATCTGGAATGTTCCATGATGTGTTTTGGGGTAAAATGTGGCTTGAACACTACATTTTCTAATTTCCTGTCTTTAAAGGTCAAAACATGCGTTTTAGGTCCTTCTCTACCAATTCTGTGTAGCCATTACTAACTCATCAAAGTTTATATGTTATTTGAAACCTATTTGTCATCTCTATTGGCCAGCACAGTGCAGTAGTTCTCGAACTTTTTGGACTCAGGAGCTTTTTATAGTCTGAAAATTTGTTGAAGATCAAAAAGACCTTTTGTTTTTGTGAGAAGTATCAATGTATACCGTATTAGAAATTCAAGCTAAGGGGCGCCTGGGTGGCGCAGTCGGTTAAGCGTCCGACTTCAGCCAGGTCACGATCTGGTGGTCCGTGAGTTCGAGCCCCGCGTGGGGCTCTGGGCTGACGGCTCGGAGCCTGGAGCCTGTTTCCGATTCTGTGTCTCCCTCTCTCTCTGCCCCTCCCCCGTTCATGCTCTGTCTCTCTCTGTCCCAAAAATAAAAAAAAATAAAAAATAAAAACGTTGAAAAAAAAAGAAATTCAAGCTAAGAGGGGCGCCTGGTTGGCTCAGTCATTTAAATGTTTGACTTCATTTCAGGTCATGATCTCACAGTTTGAGCCTGCGTTGGGCTCTGTGCTGACAGCTTGGAGCCTGCAGCCTGCTTTAGATTCTGTGTGTGTGTCTCTCTCCCCCTCCATTGCTCATGCTCTGTCTTTCAAAAAATAAGTAAAGAAACAAAAAAGAAATTAAAGCTAAGAAAGCTGAAAACTTTTATTGACTCATTTAAAAATAACTTTAAGGCCATTACTTTATATAAGTAAAAATAACAAAACATATTCTTATGAAAAAAATACCTACATTTTCCAAAACATGCACATATTTAATGAGAAAAATGGAATTCTTTTACATATTTATAAATATCTTTAATGTCTGGTTTAATAGAAAACATATTTCCTTTTTCATTCAACCTGTTATCTATTGTTTTGATTCAGTAATATAAAGAAAATCTAGTCTTATATACATGTATAGTTAGAAAAGTGGGAATATTTTAATAGCATTTTCAGATAATTATGAATATTCTTCTTTGATACTACACCAAAACTCAGCAAGTGCTAATAATCTTAAAGATCATTTACAGTGTAGAATCTAAAGCCATGCCAAGAACTTTTGTACCTGTTACATTAAAATCCATTGGTCTATTTTAAACTTAAAATTTACTTTACCCACACATGATTTTATAACATCATTATTGATGATTTAGAAAATAATGGTCTACTATGTTATGCATATCTCCCAATGGATGACACATTTTATTGCACAATATCAATAAGGCAGATTCATTAAAGTCATCAGCAATTTATCAGAAAAGTCTTTAAGTATTGGGGATGCTATCATGATGACAGATGCAAATTTCCAAAGTTTAAGTTTTGCGTGAAAGCTTAAATTTTACCTTTGGCAAAAAAATACTGTCCAGATAGTTTCCCTGAAGTGACAGAGTCATTTTTTGTCAGTTCCAAGACATTGCCTGCCAAATAGGCAAATCTGAATAACCAAAGTTCATTCTTTCAAGTCAAAACTTGTTCTTGAACAATCACATAGAGCTTTTCCTAGAGACAACCATTGTCCTTAAATATGCAGAAAGGATTTAGGTGTGCTTCCCATTTGTCACACAGAATATTGAAAAGATGTGTACTCAAAACTTGATATTAATGAAACTGGCTTTTTATTTATTTTTATATAGTGATTGTGGCAGTGATGAATACAGTGACTACTAATAGAATTTGGTGACACTGCTTTCATTCATTCGAAGGTGTCAGCAGTTTTACCAGCTATTTCTTTTGTGCCATCAGTGCAAATGTCAGTAGAGTTATTTTAAAAAATAATGTGTTAGGATTCCTGGGAAATTAGTTTTGGGTTTATGGGTCCTGAAAGGAAATTGGGGATTCCCTGAGCTCTGGGGGCCATATTTTGGCAACTGTTGCTAAAGAGGACAGAACAGTATATTAGGATACAATCTAGTCTGATATTTATTAGCTATTATGATTCTGAGAAAAGAAGTTTGCTTTTCTAGGCCTCAGTTATTTACAAAATGAGAAGTGGAAATCTCTAGTGCTTAAGTGCTATTCTTTTCTGACTTATTTATTTATTTATTTATTGCACCTATATTGCCACCCCATGGTAGGGCAGAACAATTCTAAGTCCTGAAAATAGCCATTTGCACATTAATCAAGCTGTGGTTTGTGGAAGGAACTAAGAATGTTAAATTTAAATATTTTCTTGCTGCTGTGCCATTTGCAGATAGGAATATCATTTCTTTCTGATTTTTCTTTTTAAATTTGTAATAATTTTCAGACTTCTTACTTTTGTGTTATAATTTTTGTATGTTTATATGTTTGTATTATTTTAATTTTTGTGCAAGAAAATCAGGCCCTCTAACAATAATAATAGCTACCATTTATTGAGCAATGTATTAGGCACTATGCTAGCTACTTTATGGTAGTTTATTTAACATTCTGAAGCAATCAGCAAAATACTCAGTTCCACAGCATTCCCCCTGAAACTAATGGAAATGAATTACTAATCATGTGCAGAAATAGGACTTACTTTTTGAAACTGTAAAACACAAATCCTTTACAAGTATAATTCTAACATGTAAGAGGTGATATGTTGCAAGACTCTTTTTCTATTTTTTGTGACTTGAATGTTTAGAAATATTTTTGATACATATACAAATATATACATACATATACATATACACACAAACATAAATGTGCTTTATTAAGCAAAATATCATCAAGATTTTTGCAAGACAAACAGTAGTAAGCAGGTAGTTCAGGTAGATATAAGTCAAGATCATTATGAAAAATTTTGGAAGTAATTTAAAAAATAGAAATGTGCTTCACTTCTAGTGTATGTAGTTGTGTTCATTGTAGGATATGATCTTTTTTTTTTTTTTAGTCCCAGAGGAAGCTGACATCTGTATTTGATTTAATGAACTTCTATTTGTCTCTAACCCCATGCAACAGAAGAGACCCTAGTGCATCTATGAACCTACCCAGCTTTTCAACTTTGGTTCCCAGAACTCAAAGCAGGCACTCTGAGAAAGAACTCGTAAGTTTCCACATGTTTTGACAGACGGATTCACTTAAAGTTTGCTCCTTGTTGAATCTACATTTATCTTTAGATCGATGAAAATAAGTTATTTTATTTTATTATTATTTTAAGCTAATATGGGAATCTTTGCATGATTTGCATGTCATTCACATCTTAAGTTCTGCTCCCCTGTTTTGTTTTGTTTTGTGCTGAATTCTGAATAAAGATTTAGAAGGAACATAATAGCCACAGTAGTATGTCAGCGAATCCAATAGGTATGATTGGATCAAAATCAATCCTGTACAAATACCTGCTATTGAGTTTTACCTTTCTACCTGAAGGGATAGCTAATGCACTGTTAAAAAGCTGTTTAGTAGGAACATTTGAAAATGTAGTTTTGTGCTGATGCTAAACTTTAATAACTAAGGCTTCTTTTCCATGTTTTTTAAAAGCCTGACAATAATGGTTCAGTAATTACTGAACTAATGTTATCAATTCCAACAGATATCACATTTATTAAACAGAAAATGCTATGTTGCTGTTCATCAGTTAGAAATGTGTGTAATTGAAATATGAAAATGAAGTCTGTTGGAGTATGTGATTCATCATGAATTCTGCAAGCCCTACACTAACTCTCCTTTTCCTAATTAAACTGTCAAATTGAAATCTTATAATTAATGCAACCACATGCCTTACACTAGATTTTTCCATCCGCATGTAAAGCTCAATTCAGCAGAAACTTTGCAGGAGCCTTCTCTAGGACAAATGCAATTCTTTGCTCTTCTGATCTGGAGCAGAAATCCTGCTCCCCTCCCCCAGCCACAGATATTGTGTAGCGGGAGATTTTTGTTCTCTGCATGATTAGGAGTGGAGTAGGCTGACGGGTTTGTCAGGGGAGCTGGTAATCCCTGCTTTGAGTTTTTCCGTGGTGAGGCAGGAGAGAGGAAGTTGAAAGCTGGAATGAGGTCTTCTGTATTCCTTCTGGCATTTTATATTTCTATACCATGACTAGGCTATTTGTTGTTATTGTTAAAATTTGAAGACTGAGGTGAATTTTTTCCTGATTATAGCTTTGAGGGCACCTCGGTTCTGTAACACTTGATGACACAGTGATTGACAGGGTAAAAACTATACATATATAATGCATACTCTGGCTGGAATATCTATCTATCTATCTATCTATATCTATCTATCTATCTATCTATCTATCTATCTATCTATCTATCTATCTCTCCAGTATATATATGTATATATATATATATATCCATAAATATATGTATGTATCCAGTATATCTATTGGATTCTGCTTTGGCAAGGAGGTATCTTGGAGACATTCTTACTTAGAGTGAGCTTATTTTTGCATATCTCTGTGCAATCAATCACTTAGGTGGTATAAGATTTTTATCTGTTGTGTTAACTCTGATCCATTGGTAGTTGCTGCCTGGGCTGTTTGCTTAAGAAGGATTGTGAATTTATCACTGGTTCAGCTGTGCAAAATGGAGCTAGGATCAATTAGTGGTGTCTGATATGTTGAGGTAATGGGTACAGGCAGCAAATTGACTCTCTTTTGAAAAATATGTATTTATTTTTGAGAGGGAGGGGGCACGAGTTGGGGAAGGGCAGAGGGAGAGGGGGACAGAGGATCTGAGGCTGGCTCTTCACTGACAGCAAAGAGCTTGATGCAAGGCTTGAATTCAGGAACCTTAAGATCATGACCTGAGCTGAAGTCAGACACCAGGCCAACTGAGCCACCAAGGCACCCCCAAGTTGACTCTTAATACTCTCTCTGGGATTGTCAGATCCTTAGAGATGCCTTTGTCAATGCCTTTTTTCCTATGTGATGTCTCTAGTCTTTATGATTTTTTTTCAGACTCTGTCTCTGGTTAAACTTTTGAGCTTGACTTAAGTTTTACTAAGAAACAAGTTCTTGTATTAGTTTCTCAGTTTAATAATCAATACATCTGATCAGCTGGACTCTTCTTTTTCTTAGTTTCTACAAAGCAATATTATATTCACTGATCTTGTCTTCTACATAGATGCAGTTCTCTTCATCCTCTGGTTTTTTGGACCTGTAAGCCTAACTACATTTTAGGAATATCTAGTTCTCATTTTGGTCAATTAATGTACACAATTATAGTCAGTTTACTTATCTAAATATAGCTAGGTAGTATGTCATTTGTACTTGGTGTATTGTAGTCAGGCAGGTAGGATGGGGCAGTACATGGAGAGTCATGAAGCATCAACAGTAATAGTAACAGTTCAACTCATCCTCTCTATATATCAATGAATATGTGAGTGTCTAGACCACCGCACTGTATGAGTGAGTGGGACTGACTGGGGTGAGCCGGTGAAAAGAGGCCTTCTCTTTTTATTCTATGATATATTTTATACCAGTGTATATTCCTATATACAGTGTATATACCGGTGTATGTTTATGAATGTCCTAAACATTATACCATTATATTTACAAACATATGTAACCTGCGTACCAACTAGAACATCTCCACTCTTTATGATTTAGACAAATAACTCTTAAACCTCTGTTATTTGACCTATATTAAGGACATGTCACTTCCAAGATTTCTTTTTTTTAAAAAAATTTTTAATGTTTATTTACTTTTGAAGGAGAGAAAGACAGAACATGATTAGGGGAGGGGCAGAAGAGAGGGAGACACAGAATCCGAAGCAGGCTCCAGGCTCTGAGCTGTCAGCACAGAGCCCGATGAGTGTGGGGTGTTTCCAACTCATGGGCTCTGAGATCATGACCTGAGCCGAAGTCACATGTTTAACTGACTGAGCCACTCAGGCGCCCTTACTTCCAGGATTTCTGAGTGTTACTGATAGGCTTACATTTTCATGGCTCTGGCTTCCTTGCTTCTTTTTATTTTCCTTATTTCTCTATATCTTCTGGCTGTTTATCTCTGCCCTGGCTCTAACCAAAGCATGGAACTCAGACTCTTTCCTTAATTTGCATGCACCCATAACTACACCACATCCCCTCCACATACACACAAAGATTTGTGTAGAGGAGATGTTGCTGCGAGTTTGGGAAGATTGAGTATTTGACACCACCATATGAACAATTTAAGATGAAATTATTCATTATAGTTCCTAGGAGTCCTTTGTCCATTCCACCATGTTTCTCTGCCTTTCTATTTTTTTTTTTCTCTCCCAAGAGCAAACATTTTACTCTTGGAAGGAAGATACCTCATCAAATTTTATTATATAGAACAATTTTGTTTCTCCAGCTCCTCTCTGAAACTGAGAACTGAATTTTTCTTCATGTATGAAAAGGTAAGGTAATGCCTCTGCTGAACAATGGGTTTAATAACCCGGATTTCATCCTTTCTTTCCATCACACAAGGTAGAGATTATACTTACCTAGACCTATGCTTTGTTTTAGGGTTTATATTGGTATTTGTTAATGTGCATATATATATTTACAAAAAATATACAAATACACATGGGTCTGGCTTTTTGTGTGCATGTGGGTATATTTTCTTTAGATGTATCCCCATGTTGATTAACATGCAATTTCACCATAAGCAACAATGCTGTATACATATCTTTGTTGGCTATGAAGTTTACTAGGGATAGATGCCTAGAAGTGCAGTTAAATTTTTTATAGATATTATTCTGATCCTTGAACAGATGTTTCAAAGTATAATCCAATAATCCAGTGTATGAACATCTCCATTTCACCACAGCATTGCCAACCCTCAGAATTTTCTAATTGAAACAATTTTTGTTAATCTCCTGGGGGAAAATGGTGTCTCATTATTATTTAATTTGCATTCACTCAATTACTATAGTGATGTTGAACCTTTTTAAAAAAATTCATGTATTAGCTATTTGTATTACTTCTCTGATTGCCTATTCTTATCCTTTGCTCATTTTTCTGTACATCCTATTTTTCTGTTTTGTGAGAGGTTAGCATGTGCTAAGAATGTCAGTTGATTTTCTTGAGATGAAGTTTACAAATAATTTCTCTAGAAATGCCATTTATCTTTTATATTGCTTAAAGTATATTTTGCATCTCAGAAATTTTAGATGATATTTTATTTTTTAATCTCACAAATTTTCTTGAAGGTTTCACATATAACATCAAAACCCATTTCCACTTTCCACTTTCTACTACTTTATTCTAATTTTTCAATAGATTGGCCTCACAGATGTGGATCTTAATCAAATTTACTTTTTTGAATGGTGTGAGGTAGGGATCTAATTTCTCCTCCCCCCCAATTATCTGAACATAATTTATTAAAGAGTTTAACATTTTTAAAAAAAATTTTTTTTTTGAACGTTTATTTTTGAGACAGGGAGAGAAAGCATGAACGGGGGAGGGTCAGAGAGAGAGGGAGACACAGAATCCGAAACAGGCTCCAGGCTCTGAGCTGTCAGCACGGAGCCCGACGTGGGGCTCGAACTCACGGACCGCGAGATCATGACCTGAGCCGAAGTCAGATGCCCAACCGACTGAGCCACCCAGGTGCCCCTAAAGAGTTTAACATTTAAAGCTGATTTGAAATGACACTTTTTCCGTATACTGAATATATGGAAATCCATATATAAGGACTAATTTCTGTATTCTGTTGCTTAAAAAATACTTTGATACTCTGCATAATTGTGCCTCTCATTATATTTCATTTTCAATTAATTTCTGACTGTTTTTCAACTCACAAACATGTATTCAGTGATTTGTTCCTGGACACCTTGGCTGGCTTCCTCCACCCGTTCTCTGCTCAGGTGCTGGCTGTATCTATAAATATCGAATGTGGCATTTTCTTTCCCAATTCCATGAAGAGATGAAAAGAAGAAATTTCCATTATTTTAAACTTATGATAAATCTTTCTTTCTACTTTTGACTAAATGCCAAATCCTTAGGCATACAGTTTTATTAGAGTCATTTGATACAAATAGTAATCTTGTTTAAAAACAGGAAGAGTTTATACTCTTTTTTTAAATATGAAATTTATTGTCAAATTGTTTTCCATACAACACCCAGTGCTCATCCCAACAGGTGCCCTCCTCAATGCACTTCACCCACCTTCCCCTCCCTTGCACCACTCATCCTCCCTCAGTTTATTCTCAGTTTTTAGGAGTCTCTTATGGTTTGGTTCTCTCCCTAACATTTTTTTTCCTTCCCCTCCCCCATGGTCTTCTGTTAAGTTTCTCAGGATCCACATAAGAGTGAAAACATATGGTATCTGTCTTTCTCTGTATGGCTTATTTCACTTAGCGTAACACTCTCCAGTTCCATCCACATTGCTACAAAGGGCCATATTTCATTCTTTGTCATTGCCATATAGTACTCCATTGTGTATGTAAACCACAATTTCTTTATCCATTCATCAGTTGATGGACATTTAGGCTTTTTCCACAATTTGGCTATTGTTGAGAGTGCTGCTATAAACATTGGGGTCCAAGTGCCCCTATGCATCAGCATTCCTGTATCCCTTAGGTAAATTCCTAGCAGTGCTACTGCTGGGTCATAGGGTAGGTCTATTTTTAATTTTTTGAGGAAGCTCCACACAGTTTTCCAGAGTGGCTGTACCAATTTGCATTCCCACCAACAGTGCAAGAGGGTTCCCGTTTCTCCACATCCTCTCCAGCATCTATAGTCTCCTGATTTGTTCATTTTAGCCACTCTGACTGGTGTGAGGTGGCATCTGAGTGTGGTTTTGATTTGTATTTCCCTGATGAGGAGCGACATTGAGCATTTTTTCATGTGCTTGTTGGCCATCCGGATGTTTTCTTTAGAGAAGTGTCTGTTCATGTTTTCTGCCCATTTCTTCACTGGATTATTTGCTTTTTGGGTGTGGATTTTGGTGAGCTCTTTATAGATTTTGGATACTAGCCCTTTGTCCGATATGTCATTTGCAAATATTTTTTCCCATTCCGTTGGTTGCCTTTTAGTTTTGTTGATTGTTTCCTTTGCTGTGCAGAAGCTTTTTATCTTTATGAGGTCCCAATAGTTCATTTTTGCTTTTAATTCCCTTGCCTTTGGAGATGTGTCAAGTAAGAAATTGCTGCAGCTGAGGTCAGAGAGGTTTTTTCCTACTTTCTCCTCTAGGGTTTTGATGGTTTCCTGTCTCACATTCAGGTCTTTTATCCATTTTGAGTTTATTTTTGTGAATGGTGTAAGAAAGTGGTCTAGTTTCATTCTTCTGCATGTTGCTGTCCAGTTCTCCCAGCACCATTTGTTAAAGAGACTGTCTTTTTCCCATTGGATGTTCTTTCCTGCTTTGTCAAAGATTAGTTGGGCATACATTTGTGGGTCCAATTCTGGAGTCTCTATTCTATTCCCTTGGTCTATGTGTCTGTTTTTGTGCCAATACCATGCTGTCTTGATGATTACAGCTTTTTAGTATTGTTAAAATGTCAATACTACCCAAAGCTATCTACACATTCAATGCAATCCCAATCAAAATTGCACCAGCATTCTCCTCAAAGCTAGAATAAGCAATCCTAAAATTTATATGAAACCACAAAATACCCCAAATAGCCAAAGTAATATTAAAGAAGAAGACCAAAGTGGGAGGCATCACAATCCCAGACTTTAGCCTCTACTACAAAGCTATAATCATCAAGAGTTTATACTCTTCATGCAAGGACAATATAGTAGACTGTATTTTTTTTCTTTTTTTTTCAATTTTTTAGAAATATATATGCAAAAAATAAAAAATAAAATTAATATACAATCCTATTATGTAATGAAAACAACTTTTTAATGCTTAACTTTTCCTTTTTTTATGCATGTTTATGTACCTCTTAATATATTTTTCAAAAATGAACCCATAATGTGAATATTGTTTATATACTGCTTTTTCACTTAATATATTGTGAACACTTAAAAATTTTTTTTAAATGTTTATTTATTTTTGAAAGAGAGAGAGAGAGAGAGAGAGAGAACATAAGGGGAGGAGGGGCAGGGAGAGAGGGAGACACAGAATCCAAAGCAGGCTCTAGGCTCTCAGCTGTCAGCACAGAGCCTTAAATGGGGCTCAAACCCACAAGCCGTGAGATCATGACCTGAGCCGTGAGATCATGACATTGAATGCTCAAGACTGAGCCACCCAGGTGCCCCAACCCTTTTTTTTATTTTAAAGAAACTGACATTTTTTCCAGACATTATTTTCATGCCTTTGTATGGATGTACCATGATTGATTTAACCAATATACTGTGTGGGGATTTACAGTTTGTTTCATGCATTCATTCATTCATTCATTCATTCATTTATGGAATGTTTATTTAATTTAGAGAGAGAGAGAGAGAGAGAGAGAGAGAGAGACAGAGAGACAGAGCTTGAGCGGGGGAGGGGCAGAGAGAGAGGGTGACACAGAATCCGAACCAGGCTCCATACTCCGAACTGTTAGCACAGAGCCTGACGCAGGGCTTGAATCCATGAGCTGTGAGCTCATGACCTGAGCCGAAGTCAGACGCTCAACCAACTGAGGCACCCAGGAGCCCCTCATTTATTTTAATACTATAAAAACACTACAGTGAACAACCTTTTAACTAAGCTTTGTGTTTATTTGTGATTATGTTCTTGTGAATTTGCAGAACTTTTAGGGCAAACATATATACATTAAAAAATTGTTATACCCTGCCATATTACCCTGAAGAAACCCCAACTAAGGTGGCATTTATGTCTCTACACAGCATAACAATGTTCTTTAATGTATACATGGGGATAGAATTCCTTTGACTATAATCCCAATTGGGCATCTCAGAGAGAGCACATCGAGGAGATTCTGAAAACAGAGCTGGAGACTGTGGGCATTTCTCCAGTTCACACTCTTGGAACTGTTCTGTGTCTCAGCATGGTAGTCTGTCCAATATTTAAATGGATTGACTTAAAAATACTTGCTGGCTGGTGGCCAATTTTGGATAATGTTAGATGGGAAGGGATTCTCAAAGGAGAGATTATGGGAAGAAAAAAGGAATAATCACTTTCTCATGGGACTCAGGAAGATGCTAATGCCCTCTGATAAATGCAAGTGCCACCTGTGTGTGATGAATTATTGTCTGTTCCTAGTCTATTTCAACTTAATCTAGCAGAGGGGTTCAGAACATATCCAATGCAGTCAAACAGGGCAGATTGTAGGCTGGGCTCTGCTCTTTATTGTTTGGGTCAACTTGAGCAAATCAGCTTCACTTTTCTGAATCTCAGTTTCCTAAAGAGTTGTAAGATGTAAGTGAGGCAATTCATGTAAGTCATTTGAAAAACACTTAGCAAATAATAATTATTCAATAATTGTCCATTAATATTATTATTCACTAATGTTGGAGTAGAAGAAACTGTTTTCCTGGTATCACAGAATAGACGGAAACAATACTTCTTACACAATGGGTGGTTTTAAGTTTGACTGGACATTTATTTTCTCCTCTTTTTCTTTGGGATCTGCTGCATAAACCAAGTAAGAGGAGAAGAGGGAGAAGGAAAAATCATCTGTGACAGAATTATGGTGCACTCAGTTTCTGTTTAGAAGATAAGCTGCTTATTTGATCAGACAGGTAGATAATATTAGTTGGACGCAGAGCACTAGAAAAGAGTGAAGCGTGTATTTATATACATTTGTATAAGTTTGAATTATTTTATATAAACATATATCAATTTGTGTTAACCTTATATTGCTCAACACATTCCTTAGCCAAATGAAGCCATCTGGGAGTTTCAACTGTGTCACATAGGATATTTGTCCATGTACTCAGAATGGATGTTTTTAACTGTGTTCTTTGAGAATATTGCCCTTATATTCTCAAACCACTATTAGTAGCCCATTCTGTTGTGGCCAAGTGAGTCTTACATTCATCCTTACATTCAGCTTTAATTTAAATCTGTTTCCTTTTCTTTCCCCTTCATAGATGGTTAACAGCTTGACATTTTCATGATAGAAATGTCTCCATATATGTGAAGACAATAATTAACTAATCTCTTAGAGTTTCTATTTGGTAGACTGAAAAACTTGATCCCTTTAACCTTTCTTTTCAGTTCATTTGTGAGAGAATGGGCTTAAAGTGCTTTCAGACTTTGTGTCTTGAACTCTCCCCTCTTGAACTCAGCATTTCAGTCAAAAAGGGTGTGATTTTCTTTTGCTAGGCCACAATGTGATTTAATTATAATAGCATTTAACAATAATGTAATGATTACAGACATCAAAATAAATTCAAGGATGTCTTTTTAACATAAATAGCTGTTCATTCATTTAATACATGCTTATTGTTTACTATGTGCCAGGCTAGGTGCTAGGGAACCAGTGTTAGCTATAATGGAAATAGTCTATGTCCTCATGAAGTTTACATTCCAGCAGGGAGGAAAAAGACAATAAATAAAAGCAAGTAAAGTAGGTAATATGACTTCAGAGAGTGATAAATGACCTTAAAAAAGTAAAGCAGGGTATGATGATAGAAGGAAGAAGGTCAGGGACAGTTTTAAAAATGGTGGTCACATAAGAAATGACATTTTATAGAGAGCAAAATTATGTTAAGGCCATACAAAGATCTGGGGGAGAACACTTTAGGAAGAAGAAAGGAGTAAAGTGGTGCTCAGATGGGGAGGGGTTGGGGATGAGCTAAGGAGTGGTGTCAGCTGAGCTCAGAGAGGTGTCAGGGCTAGGTCAGTCAGATAGCATCCGGAAGGTGATGGTACTGAGTTTGGAGTTTTCTCCAGGTGTGATTGGAGGCCACTGGATGCATAAGATCTGGACAGAGTTGGGATGCAATGTCTCACAAAATCCCCATGGGTTGTGTGGAAATGGACTATTGGAAGAAATAGTAGAAGTAAGGAAACCTGTTGATGACATAGTTTCTTTCCCTCATGCTCCATAAATATATCTTCAATCCAGTATGTCTTTTTCCCCCTCCACTGCCGAATTTAGAGTCTGAACAAGTGACGAGGACAACTTTGCAATGTTGTGGTGTTGTAGGTCTTGAAGACAAGTGATATAAAGTGTCTTAAAGTACATCTTTTTCACTGGTCAGATATAAGTTGCAGTGCAAGATCTAGGAAAGCTTCAACCTGGTCATAGAACTCATTTTTTTTGTCTGAAAGATAATTTCATTTATCTTGTGCCCAATGAGGGTTGAAAACTATAATAGGTATGGAGATTGAAATAAAATAATAGGAATATATGGTTCAACATCTTATTCAAAGAAGAAGACACATGCAAAATAAATACATGGGTTGATTATGTAATTTGCAATTAATCAGCAAATGATTGGTTTGAGTTTGATACTTTTGTTCTCTGCAAAATCAAAACCTAACTCTTTAGTTTCCTTCTTAGAGGCAATGATTATTGGGCTTATACCCAAATCTAATGTTCTTTAATAATTTTAATTTTCAGCTTTCCCCTTTGAAAAAAATCAAAGCAACTGTTCAAATATTTTTCTGTTTATAGAATTATTAGTATTCTAAGAAAATTGAATTCTAGAATTTTCACCACAAATATAATAATCACCATTCTATACATGGCAAAGTGCAATTAACCACCCTTGGATAGCTTAGAAAGCTAACCCCGTTGTATGATATTTTTCCCTTGTGGTTAGACACATTTTGAGCTCAAGCACTGACTTACCAATGTGCTTTTGGATTTCAAGCTATTTGCAAAGATAGAGACTGACTGTATTGTGTGTACTGCATAGAGGAACCTTGATGTTCAGATAAAGAACCAAGTGGGGTTGATTAGGAGCAATGAAGTATGTGATGTGTGTTTTCAGTAAGAAATGGTTAATGTTTCCTCTGCTTTCACTTGAACCTGACTCATCTGCTGCTTGATATTTACTGAGACTAGAGGAGTTTTTTTTTTTTTAACCTTTTGAGCAAGTTGGCGCTGTGTGCAATTATGCCCTAAAATGGAGCCCTTAAGCTGTGTTTTGAGGGGTAAAAATAATCACAGCGGTACAAAAGTGATTCACCTCTCACTTTGCCAGAGAAAAGCAGATGAAGAGAGCAAGAGAGTGAAAACATATTATGACCACTGAGAGACAAGCTTGTTGGAGGGAGCATTATTTCGTCTTAAGAATTTTTTATGCCCCTTTTCTTCTTTACTAAAGCATCAGTCTCATTAGCATATATCCAGAAACCTGCTGCAGTATTTTCCCACAATGATTTACTTAACTTGTCATCACTGGGGAAAAGGAAGCCCATGTATTCCTCATTCCCAGCCATTGGTGGAAGTGATTTTGCCATCCTGAGCAATGGAAGCTTCTTCCTCCTTGGCACTGTAGTGCCCAGGTTCCACAAGGCTTTTGACTCCCAGGACAGAGGGGCCTTGTTGCTGAGTAGGCTCTACTGTACATATTACTGCAATTATACTGTATTAAATGGCAGTGTAATCTCATAATAAGTTTACTTGGCTGAAGGGGAAAGTGCAACTTACAGAGAACTGTGATTTCCCGAGGGGCTCACAAAGCAGAGGAAGCATTTGAATGGTGGATGCAGAGATGAGAAGTGTTTTATACCACATTTCCTGAGATAGTTACAATTTGCCAATAAATAAGAGCATTTTGATTTGTACTCTTCATCAAGATTCTGCTGCCCATTTTGAAGTTTGATTTAGGTTATTCTTTCATTTGTCAGTAAAAGGTAATTGACTAACTCATTCCCGTAGCTTAAAAAAAAAATCTCCTTTTAGGCCTCACATTGTTTTCTCCTTTTTTACAACCATCAGAACACAGGAACACATTGAATAATTTTCATAAAATAATATTAGCTTCTCACCAAAGATACCAGTAACAGTTATGTTCCCTTTGGGGTTATTATTTCAGAAGCCAACTGGGCACACGCACTTAATCTCTCACTCCTGTAGAGGGGGCAATAAGCGATGTGCTTAGTGCGTAAAATTCCTCAAAACCATTTGCTAACACCGAAGCTGTATACCAAAAACTTGAGGGGTGCAGGGTGCCCTTAAGAAGATACCAAACTTTTATCCAAAATGTGCTGTATCTAAATAGATCATTTCTCCCCAAATTGTCAGGAATAATATTTTCGAGTAGGAGCCTTCTTAATTTTCATGGTTGGGTTGCCAGATCCAGGAGTTATGGTAACGAAGCTCTGGAAAAAGCCAGAGATGAGGTTTTTAACTTCGATTTCTGGCAGTAGTTAACCATAGGGAAATGTTTTCAATTTATATGATCTTACCACTCTATTCTCTTTTCCTTGGCTTAAGGGAAATACAGATCTTATTTCATTAATATCAACTATGTTAATTCCATTGATCATTATCTGAAATCATCGTCTTTTGTTTAAATGAAAATCTGCTGTTTCATAGGGGAATATTTCTATATTAGATATTATACTAACTTTAAATACGATCTTATAGAAACTTGAAAAATCAGCTTGCTATGGCGGGTTTTTTTGACCAGATATATTTCGAGGAATCTTTCCCAAATATCTCTTTAATTCAGAAGAAGGGTTCTAAGGAAAAGGGTTGAAACCTTCTCTTCAAAAGTTTTTCCTTGGGAATAAAATAACTTTTTACTTTCTTGGAAAAATCCTGTTTTTACACCATTAGCGGTTTCAGAATCAATCTTTGATTTTCATTTTCTGTAAGTCAAAACACCATACAAAGTGTGCTTGTGCAGGAAAAGAAAATGAAGGGAAGGAAACAAAAAGACAATAATCTCCCCCTTCAGCCTATTCTCTTTTTGCTTCAACATTTGTGGAAGTCAGAATGTGTCTCTGTTTGGAGCACCAAGCTTCAGTCTTGATGGCTTGGTGCGGTGGGAACCTGCTCCAAAACCTGCTCTCTGTGTAGCAGCTCAGATGGAAAGACCAAAAGTGTGTGTGACTCTGCTGGCTCAACTGTGGGACAGCAGTACTCCACTACCCCACACCATGGAAGACGTCAGACTCAGAGCTGTCATGCCACCTCAGGGATCACCAGGCTTCCCAAGACCAATTGCTATGATTCCGCGCTAGAATTTAAGTAATATTTTAGATGTCTCAAAATGTCTTCTCTCTCTCTCTCTCTCTCTCTCTCTCTCTCTCTCTCTCTCTCTCTCTGACTCTTCCATCCCTTCTCTCTCTCTCTCTCTCTCTCACACACACACACACACACACACACACACACACACACACACACCACACACACATACCTATACACATGTACACACCACACGCATACACATACACATTTCACTTTTTTTTAATGAAATATTATCCTCTGGACAAAGAGTAGAAAATTATACAAGGTATGTTTTAACAGTCTTTGAACAACAAATCTGATTTATATTAAAGGATATTCAGGAACAATCCTAGCTTGAAAATAACCCACCCAATTTTGAGTATTTGCAAAGCCCTGTTTATCCTGAAACATGGGATATATCGATTGTACTGTCTCTTCTGCTTGGCTGCATTTTTTTTTTTCATTTTACATTGAGGAATGTTATTTGAGGAAAAGAATGAAAAGAATAAGTGCAAAGCTCAATATAAGTCCATGTATGGTTAATTGTTCATTTTTTTATAAATGTAAATTGGAGGAGTTTAAAATTCACACGTAGCAAAAATGTTTGGAGACACAAGATTTCATGATTCCATAACTGAGAGTTGACTGTATCTATTACCATTTCAAAGGAAATCTCTGAAGAAGTTTATCTTTTTTTTTAAAAAAAATTAATGTTTTATTTTTTGAGGGAGAGAGAGAGACAGAGTGTGAGAGGGGGAGGAACAGAGAGAGGGAGATACAGAATCTGAATCAGGCTCAAGGCTCTGAGCTATCAGCACAGAGCCTGATGTGGGGTTCGAACTCACAAACTGAGAGATCATGACCTGAGCCGAAGTCGGATGCTTAACCCACTGAGCCACCCAGGTGCCCAAAAGAAGTTTATCTTTTAACATTTGAATTGTTCCACCCTACCTAGCTATCCTGGATACCATCTCCAGAATCACCTTCTACATTAACACTGAATAATGTCCACAGGATGCTTAAGATTTCTGATTGATGTGTTCTCTACCTAAATCCCTCATGTTCAACACCTCACCTAGGTTATGTAATCCATGCACCAGGCCTAGATAAGTGACAAAGATGTATCTGGCTATGTGCTTAATAGAGAGATTTCAATCAGCCAGAGTTCTCTATCCCTGTCACATAGCAGGCAAACTTTTTTTCCACAGGAAATGTTTGACACTCTAATTGAGGGAATTTCATATGCAAGGGGCTTGTTGTTGTTACATCAGGTCATTGCAGGGCATTTTTGGCTAAATTAAGGCTGACTGCTCAGTATCTATATAATGACAGCCTTACTGATCTACAGTGAGCTGAGCCCTAATACATCTGCATGTTTGTCTAACTGTCCTTATAAATACTGTTGTATTTATGTCCCAAAGAGAAATTCTGATGTCCAATTCTCCCACCTCAGTTAAACAGTTTTCTTCTTTCTTTCCCATCTCAACAAATGACACCAACATTTTCCATTTTTGATTCTTGCCTTTTCTTCAACATTCCTATATGATACATCAGAGAGTCTTTTTGATTCTATATACAAAGTGTATTTAAATATGACTGACTGTCTTTGTATCCATCACCACTACCCTGATCTGCATCTCTGTTTTTTTTTTCTCCTAACTTCTAACAAGTATCCTTGCTGTTTCTGACACCCCCCCCCCAACAATTCTTTTATTTAACTTTCTTCAAAGACCAATCAGACCATCCAAAGACCTCCCGTTACTCTTAAGATAAAACCAGCTCCTCCCCATGGGCTTCCTTCTCCTGCATCATCTCGCTTTTCTGTCTTGCCTTCTCAAGTTCCTCTAACATGCCAAGGTCACTTTGAAGTTTGACAGCATTCCTTGTTTTCTTGGAATGCTCCTGCACAAAACTTTCATGTGGCTAGCTACTTCTCTCATCACTTGTGAATCACTTTAAATGCTACTCTTTAGAGATCATTTCATGCCCACCTACCTAAAACCCTATCCAGAGGGCTATGTTCAAACGCTTCCCCCAGTATTAGTCTCTACCATTTCATTTTGCCCTGTTACTTTTCCTCTGTAACCCTACAGAGTCTGTTGTTACGTATGACTTATGTCTACCTCCCCAATGATGTAAGCTTCAGAAGAACAAGGACTATGCCTTTTCACCATTGACTATCCAGTGCCATGAACAGTGCCTGGCACAAAGCAGATGCTCTCTCTCTCTCTCTCTCTCTCGCTCTCTCTCTCTCTTTTTTTCTTTATAATATATTTATATATATATTTTTTTTTTTATATATATATGAAATTTATTGTCAATACCCATCACCCACCCTCTCCACCCTCCCACCCCCCATCAACCCTTAGTTTGTTCTCAGTTCTCAACAGTCTCATATGCTTTGGATCTCTCCCACTCTAACCTCTTTTTTTTTTTTTTTTCCTTCCCCTCCCCCATGGGTTCCTGTTAAGTTTCTCAGGATCCACATAAGAGTGAAACCATATGGTATCTGTCTTTCTCTGTATGGCTTATTTCACTTAGCATCACACTCTCCAGTTCCATCCACGTTGCTACAAAAGGCCATATTTCATTTTTTCTCATTGCCACGTAGTATTCCATTGTGTATATAAACCACAATTTCTTTATCCATTCATCAGTTGATGGACATTTAGGCTCTTTCCATAATTTGGCTATTGTTGAGAGTGCTGATGCATAGGGGCACTTGTACCCCAATGTTCATAGCAGCACTCTCAACA
>NW_024412377.1:87455448-87487393 GCF_014898765.1 Herpailurus yagouaroundi
GCTTTCTGAGCAGAGCTGTTAACTTATGACCTCCCAGCCGCTAAGTCGCGCTTGCTGTCGGAACACAGTCCGTCAGGCCCCTCAGCTTTTTGCAAGCCAGACTCGGGGGCTCTGTTTGGCCGGTGAGCCGCCCCTCCGCCCTGGCTCCCTCCCGCCAGTCCGTGGAGCGCGCACCGCCTCGCCGCCCTCTTCCGTGGGCCTCTCATCTGCGCTTGGCTCCAGCGACTCCGTTCTGCTAATCCTCTGGTGGTTTTCTGGGTTATTTAGGCAGGTGTAGTTGGAATCTAAGTGATCAGCAGGACGCGCGGTGAGCCCAGCGTCCTCCTACGCCGCCATCTTCCCTCTCCCCCTCAATAAATATTTTTTGAATTAATGCTGCTACAAAAGATAAAGTCTCATATTTGGGACATGGCAACGAAACTCTTAAAGAGATTTGTTTTCTTATAGTTTTGAAAAAATCCTACACAACTAAAAATAAAACTAATAATAGAAACAAATATAATAATTCCTTTCTATGTAAGTATAGTAATACTTGCCTCTATGTGTGAGTGAAATGGAAAACTCATCATACCTAATGACTCATTTAATTATGAAATTTACGAATGAAAAATTAATTTATTTTCTAGTTTTAAATGAGTTAATTAGTACACAAGCTTATTAAGCTTCATGTATTCAAGAGGTAAACCATTACTTCAAAAATCTCAACCAAGACCAAACCAAATACATGTGAACCCGAAGTTCATTTAATCGTATTTAAAAAAGCTAATATTCATTGAGTCACTTCTGAAATTGAGTAACTAAACTGAAATATTTAACATCTATTATTTTGTTTGACTTTCACACTACTGTGAGCTGTGCATTGTTATTTCCATTTTGCAGATGAGAAAGCTGAGGCCCAACGAGGTTATGGAATCTACCAAAGGTGTGACTTCTCATAAGTAGTAGAAGTTTGAGAAAACTTCTTGAAACCCAACATTCCTGTAAATGAGTTTAAGCTCTTCAGCTGCCCCTTTGATATCTTTTTTTCTCCCTGAACATCCTTCTGATGTTAGAAACTTGTTGAAGAGATGAAGCCTCACCATGACTTTTTAAAAACAGTATTAAAGTGTTCTTAAGTTTGTACTTGAGATGCAGAGAACAAAATTTGGCAGCATGTCAAATATACTCCTACCTCGTTCCTCAGCTGTGGTTTGTTCCTACTATCTTATAGGCTGGAATTTTGATCAAACTGGATGATAGGAAAAACATATCTCCTTCAATAACTGGGCAGAATAATAAATGTGCAGAGTTAGCATGGGACACTGTGGAGGAAGCACCATAAATTTCATGCCGAATCAGCTTAAGAAGGCAAGCTGAGGCCAAAGAATCACAGCTGTCATTTGGCTGTGGGAAAGGGTTCAAAGGTCGGTTCTACTGTTCATTCCCATGAACTTGAGGTTCTCCAAGGGGCACTCCAGGAGGTGACGCTCCATTTTCTGTAGTAATGTGACTCAGAACATGACAGATAGCTAGCTAGTAGTTAATCAACAGGTTATGATAAAAGTCCAACCTGATTTATTTCTTTGCCAGAGATTGGCCATATATTTCTGCATACATACAAAGACATGTATGCAATGTAACAGATCTAACAGAAACCAGTACAACTATCAAAGTGACATTTCCAATTAATATGTTCTTCTTTAGAAAATTCATAGGAATTAGAAGACATTATTAAATATTTCAAGTTTCCAAATAGAAATGACCTCTACCCACAAATGTAATTTTTATTTATGTGGTATAAAATTTGTGTTAAGATTTGAAAAACCAATTCAGGAGAAATTTCTTTTGTTATGGACATGTCCTTTGTTAAGGACATGACTTAATCCACATATGTAATATTAAAGATGATTGTGAGAATGGATTACATTCTTATGTGGATCACAGGGTTCAGGTATTACCATTAGGATCATCTTGGGTTCCATGTTCTTGAAATATTTGATTAGTTTAGGAGTGTCATGATTGACCATTTGTGATAAGCTTTGTGTTGTAAAATATGATTATGAAGGAAGTGATAATGATGATAATAAAAATAAAATAATAACTAACAATCATTAACTCTTAATGCATACCAGGAACTGTTCATGTCTTCTACGTAATTAAAAAAAAATCTATATAACAACCTATATATAGCATAGGAAATATTTCCTATAGCATAGGAAATATTATTATCTCCATTTCATTGGTGGGTAAATTGGAGCACAGGGTGGTTAAGTAATTTGTGCAAGGCCAAACAGCTAATTTGTGACCACAAAAGTTATTTGGTGATGATTGTGATAAAGGAAATGTGTTCTGCTATTCCATGAAGAAAAGAATGCATGGGAGGAAACAGTTAATAAAGAAAAGAATGCTAGTTTTGCCATTAAATTTGTTGAATAGTTGATATCCTTTAAGTCAGGAGACATAATTTGATAGAAAATAAAGAAAAAATAACACTTTTACACATTATTGCATTCTTGTTAAGTTCTTTAGGTCTTGATGTAATGTATTAAATACACAAATATACCCCTTTTAAATAATATACTAATATTTAAAAAATATACTATTTTTAAAAAAAGTCAGTGGATCTGGTAGAACCACAAGCTTGTTGATTTGGGAAGGAACAGAAATGAGAAAGGTGTCTGATTCTATAGGGCAATGGTTGATTTATCTTGACTGTTGTCTTCCTATCAGCATACTTTTTTTGGGTCCCATCTCAGAATTGGAACACCAGGGAAAGGTTGACTTTTAATGCTGCTCCAATAGAAGAACAGTGACAGTAGAAATTGGAGTGCAGTTTTTAGTAGATAGTTTGAAAAATCTAATACACTGCAAATGAAAACAAACTTCTTGGTCTTTAAATTATAACAATAGTGAGAGAATCAGAAATAGCTGTGGCACTTCAAGAAGAAGAAAATTACTTAGCTGTAGTATGGAGGGGTTATATTGAACTGTAAAAAAAATGTCATTGGGTTTTATTACATGCTAGCTAATTAATGATGATGCATCTTATTTTTTTCTTTGTACTTGTGGTACATATTTCAAGACGAATAGGCATACTCTGTGTGCGTATCTGTGCTAACCTTGGCATCTGAAATAGTTTCTCTTTTATTCTGGAAAACCCAGTATGGAAGAGACTGTCTTTGCTTTAAGCCAATAACTGGGTTGATTTGCAGGCTGGCTCTTATCATTATTATTTAATTCCTCCATCATATAAAACTTTTCATTTCCCCCCATGATCATCAATAATGCCTGCAGTAACTCAGCATTGTGGGACAAAAAAAAAATCAAAGTAAAAAAAACAAAAAAAAAAGAAACAAAAAAACTTCTATACTCTATGACTAGATCATTATTTTAGAATGTAAATAAATGTTGGTTACATCATTAACAACTGCATATGGTGAACGCAATTTCTCTCTGTCTCTCCAAAGGTAAGAAGCTACTTGCTGTATTTTATTTGTATATTTATTTGTATTTTTATATTTATGTCTCTCAGTAAACAGGTCTTGGAACAGCAAATAGTCAATAGGTATTTTGGGAAAGTGTTCATTGAAAATGTCATGGGGCTGTTTTTGCTATATTTCTGCACACACATTGTATATATGGTTAGGGATATATGTGGCTTTCTAATTTCAAAAACCACTTATGGGGTGTGGGCACTGTGGTCAGAGTCTTGGGATCCAGTTGAGTAGATAGACACCCAAAAGTCATTAATTCTGTAGTTTTTCTCTGGTGGCAAGGCTGTACTCATGTTTATGGTAGAGATGACATGACTACACTTATTAAGATACAGAAAGCTTTCATTTTCCTGGACCTTCTACAGAAAAACCACAATGATACCTTAGAAGGAGACAGTCCCCTGCCTTCACCTCAGCTGCTCTTTTATTCACCACAGTCTTAGGGATGTCCTTGATTCCTTCTGCTCATTAAGAAAAAGGTATAATTGTTCTTGTTTACTTATCTTTTGAAAAACATTAAAGAGCTTTTTCTAAAATAAACAAACCACAAAACTTGTCTATAAAATGCCTGAAAACGTTATGGAGTCTCTTGGTGAAACAGGTTAAGACCGACACTATATTTAGTCTCTAGACCAATACTGTAACATAGAAAAAGTATTTTGAGGTTGGTGTATAATTAAGGGTTAAAGGAAAGAAGGAAAGAATCACTGAAGTTAGGCAAAAATCAGAGAAGAACATTGTTGTAGGAGAGGAAAACTTTTCCTTTTTCCCTTCTAGGGTCTTTGGCTGGTCTAATAATTAAACTGACATAAGACAGATTAACAGGAGAAAAACAAATTTAATTTTGTACATATGAGAGCTCATAGAGATGTCAGACTCAAAGAAGTGACAAGAGCGGGCAGCTTTTATACCTTTTAGCCAGAGAAATAGTAGATTTGTGAGAAATTGGTAAGAAAGAAGTTTGTGCTTGAGGTAGTAAAATAGTGAAAAAGTAACAGGGTTTGTATATGTAGCCTTCTTGGCCCTAAGTTACCTGTCTCTGGTGATAAGGATGTCTCTCTTCCTCCTGGTTTGGGAAAGGTAATTTTACAGGGGAGACTTATTTCCTGCTTTCAGACGGACAGAGGAGGGTCAGTGTGTCCTTCTTGCATCAGCTGTTTATTAAGTCACTTAAATTCAAAATAAGCAATATGCCAAAGTGGAATATATTGGGGAAGCCTGCCTTCAACCCCATCATTGTGAAGCGGTTTCTTCTTTTCCTGTCAACTTATAGGGACATTAAAACTTCAAATGGACCAAGAAAACACTTTCATATTCCTTTGTTCCTTCACTTCTGATGTTGAAAACTTTTAAATCTTTACAAGTCACAAAGGGCCTTCAACTCTGATAGCTGGTCTCTGAAATAGGTTAGTTTTTCAAAATTAATTAATTAATTGAATAATTTACTTATTTATGCCAATTGTACATCCATGAAGGTAAATCTCTATCAACCTCATAATTGGTAAACATTTTAAAATGGAGAAAAGCCAAAATCAGTTATTGACAAATAGAGCACACGAAAGGGAAGAAAATACATATGTAGGCTAGAAATGATTTCCGTGACATAATTGGAACTAATAGAATAAAATTGTGAAATTAAGGATATTTCCCAGAAAAATAAATAGTGAAAAATATAGCAGTAGGTAAATGTAATGGTGATAGGAGAATTGAGTAATAATTAAAACCTATGAATAAGTTCCTGCAAGTCAAGACCTTGTGATCATCTAGGTGGGGACTAGTTGAACTCTACTTTTGCATAACAGGAGGTAGTGGAAGTTAACAATATTTACACACTTTGGAAGTGAACATAATGTTCACATTGACTAGAAATAAAGTGTTTTCCAGCATATTTATGCATTTAGCAGCATCTTTTAACATAAAACACAGTTGATGATGTTAATTATAACTTAGTCCTACCCATTTGTTTTTAAAAAATCCACTAAGAAAGCTAAGTAGATATTTGTTAAAATGAGAAATGTGCATTCAGATTTAGATTTTACTGCAGAAGTAATCATTTAGTTGCTAGGGAAAGATTAGATGTTCATTAAAAAATACTTTTGATAATTCTGTAGAAAACGTACTTGTTAATAATACAAGTGTTGTGAATTTTAGATGAAAAATCTATCTGAAAAGCAAATGTTATAATAAATGTAAGGACCTACACTTATAATTTTATCATTTTTACAATGCTTATCTCGTATATCATATTTAATTAGTTCATTTATTGCTTATATTATAAAATTTTCCCCTGACTTAAAAGAATATATCTTCATTTTAGAAAAATTAGAAAATACAGAAGATGGCAGAGAAAATAATTTTAAAATCACCTATTATTTCCCCCATAGGAATAATCAATCATCTTCCCTACTGGTGAAGTTAGTCTTCTTACTCTCCTCTGTGTATATAAGTGTGTGTTAAATGCATGTGTCCCTTTGTATGCATTTTGTTACGTAGTTCACCTTACACTGTATATGAAAGCTGTTCTTCTAACTTAAAAACACATTTTTAGATGTTTCTTACATTTTCTTGTCATAATAAATAAAATCTAGTAAAGAGAGTAGTTTAAAAAACAATGCTTTGCCCAAGTAGAAGGCCTAATTTCAGAAAAGGTTGTAGCACTGTAGACAAGTCAAAAGGGCTAATCTGAAATTATTCATCAGTAGCCTAACCACATAGATCATGATGCAATAAGACTGAAGAGTCAAAATTTTTATATTTTTGGCCAACCAGCCCTCCAGTTTATTGTATGGATTTTTTTTTGCCATCCTTGAGCACCACTTAATAGGACATTAATTCTTCTTCCTTCCTCCGTTAACGTGGGTGCTATTTACATGTTTGACTCTGACCATGGGAGCCTTTTGGATTGTAATAAATGTGGGCTGTGGTGGAACTAGGAGCAAACAAGTGTAAAATTCATTTTACAAAGTGACAAAGGTCCTGCTAATAGTTATAGTCAGTTCACTAGTTACAACTCATGTTTTTGACCTAGTTTTTGTTTTCTACATTTGTCTTGTTTTTAGTGTAAGTCATTACGAACAAAAATGAGGTTTCCTACCAGCCAGAACTAGTGCTACTGCTTCATAACTTATGACAAAATTGTGCCTAGTGAGTTTCTGAGTACCTTCTGTCTATGAATATAGAGGTCTGAAAGAAAGTCAGAAATATGTTAAGTGGGACACGAAAGCTATTCCGATATAATAAATAAACATGAGGTTAAAGAATCTGAAACTAATAGAAGGAAGATTTATTTCTCAGTTTCATAAAGTCTCATGCAGTTCAGGGGATACTTCCATTATATGATTCAGGGATACAAGCTGCTTCTGTCTGTGGCTTTATCATTTAAACATGTGGCCTCTAAGGTTGCCACTGACAAAGGAGAGACAGAGGCAGCACACTGGCTTTTATTTTACCTCTCTCAGTATGCAGGTGATGTGTGTTCACTCTCACCTCTTAGTCCATATGCGAAACTAGTCGCACAGCTTCTACCTAATTGCAAGGGAGGTTAGGAAATTGTATGGAGTATATCAGTCAGGAATCAACTAGAGAAGCAGCACCAGTAGGAGATATAGATATTAAGAGATTTATTTTAAGCAATTGATTTATAAAATTGTCAGGGCTGGATAGGCAAGTCTAAAATCCACCAGGAAGTTGCGATTGGAAGCAGACTGGAACTCACAGGCACAGGCTGAAGCTGCTGTCTATAGGAAGCCTTTTCTTTCTGTCTCAGGGAAGCCTCAGCTCTGTTTTCAAAGCCCTTCGACTGATTAAATCAGGCCCACCCAAATTCTCCAGGATAATCTGTTATTTAAACTCAACAGATTGTGGCCCTTTCATTACATCTGCAAACTCCCTTCACAGCAACACCTACTAGTGTTTACATTACTGTAGCTAGCCAAGTTGACACATGAAAAGAAGAAGAGCAAGAAGAAGAATGAAAAGAAAAACATTGCAAGGGCGCATGTGGAATAACAGGTGAGCTCTGTCTCAGTCAGAATATGAGATCATTATACTGTATCTCGTTAGGCATTGGTCATTAACAGCTATAACAACAGCAACAAAAAAGATGTGAATCAGTGGCTCTGTGAGTTGATGTGTGAGAAGAAAGAGAACTATCATTTAATTTTATGATATGTACATTTCTTCATCTAATTTGAACTAATAGATTATTGAAGACATTCAATCTAGAAAAGTTTTATCCAATTCTTAGAAACCTGCCAAGAACCAGCAAGCACCTCCCCAAACTAACTTATCCTAGCTTGAGGTTGTTTTGATATTTGGCCTAAGTGTGTTACTAACTATGTTTTTATGCATTTTGTTTTTGTTTTTCCATTTCATCTATTTTGTTCTGCTATGTTATTGCTCTTATCACCTAAGCATTGCATACATTTTTATTAAATTCTTATTATTGGTTAAGTCCAAACTGGCTGGTTCTTTAATCTTAATGCTACAGAATTTAGATTTTATTTGAAGCTTAAATGCTATCTCTTAATTATCTTCCTTCCGTTTCTTATGCCTCTTGGCATTGCCTTTGTGTTCCTCTTCTGTTTCTCATTAGCAGCCCACTGAGCTGCATCACCCTCTCACAGTGGCAACAAGCAGGATAGCTTTAGTTTAGTAGCTTCACATTACTACCAGCCAGTTGGTCCTCTCCAATGCCCAGGTCACAGCTTACATCACTGTTGTTAGTGTCACCTGGTAATGGCTGATGGTGTCTCATGTGTTTCCCTGTGCTCTGAAAAGAAAATTTGCCAAGAGTTGGCCAGACATGATAGTGGACAGAACCAAGCAAGTCTTCCATCTGCTGCCTGCATTTGCTGTCTGTATTTACCCTGCATACTACCTGAGCAGAAAAAAAAGAGACTTGCTTCTACAGACATGGGTTCTACCAGGTGAGGAGCCAAAAGCAAGCCCTTTCTGGCCAAGTTGTGCTTAGCCTTTCTCTGTTGGAAGTTACTCTTTGCCAATCAGGCAATAAGTCAGAACTAAAAGCTGCAGGAGACAGACAAAGTGATGCAGAATTAATGAACTTCTTTGTGCCAAGGTACAAAAATAATATTTGGGCAGTAAACATTTTAGTTTTAAGGTCAAAATTATTTCACCTTGGGACCATTATTAGATTAACCTGTGATTTATCAGGCACAGACAGAACTGTTTTAGGTGGTCCTAAAGAGAAGTGATTGTGCTCACTAAACTAAAGCATATAACTTCCCTTTATTATCTATCGGGTCAAGATCTCACCTTATCATAACATACCTAAATATGGATTTTCATTGCAGAATATCATTAGTGCATGGTCTGAGTAAGCAATATGCATTTTTAAAATTGTCTGAACACCTCTTTATGTGCCAACTCTGGCGATAATTACCAAATGTCTATATCTAGAAAAACAGGCAATTCAGAAATATCAATTTGTGCTATTATTTATGATACACATGTGCTAGTTTTCCCTAAATATAGACATTTGGTAATTATCACTGGGGACTATTTGTTACAATTCCAAAGTAGATACCAATGAAATAGAAATAATTTATTTGGTAAAAATGTAAATCGCTGAAAAATTCTCATTATCTTTTTGTAGAGTACAGTTCTTAGTTTCCTATTCATATTTCATGTAATAATTTTGGATTAGCCATCTGGTTTGTTGAGGGTTGAAAATCTGTTTAACACCAACGCAGAATTTTTGTTAAAAAATAAAACAAGTCACACAGAAATCACAAATGTTTTTCAGGTATTTCACAATGCTAATAATGAATAACTTTTGGGAGATGGTATGTAAATTTGCACTTTTATCTTTAGCACCTTTCTTGTTTTCTTTCCTTTTTTTTCATTTGTACAATTTATATTCACCTGCAGTATGCTTTTGAAACCGATTTTTCGGGGATGTGTCAATTTAAATGGTTGAAATATAACAATTCTTACAAAGAATTTATGTTGGCCCACCCACGTTGTTCTAGCACCACTCCTCCCCTTGTCCAAATGGTTAGCTCAGTGCATTAGATATAGCATTTTCTCAATGATTCCAAGTCTTTATCCTTGAAACTGAATTACCTCCTCTCTGCCCCGTGTCTGCAAATAGACTCCAACCTTCTGTTACTTATCCTGGGTAGATATGTTTGGTCCACATGAGAAGACTGGGAGGCAGAGTATGGATTTATTAGTTCAGTTTCATCACTTCATGTGGGTAGACAGCCTAAAGTGTGCACTGAATAAAAAGTGGGTTTGTAATGTTATTCTTCTGTGTCTTGGTAAACAAGATTCTCACCAGTGGGTTTCCTTACATCTATGGCAGGATAAAGCCTGTTTCCTGTGGATGTGGGTGTCTATAACTTCATCCCAAATAATTGACCCCCACACAACAAAAATGTATTCTGATGTATCTTGCTGAATTATTTTTGTAGTCGTATATTGTACCTGAGGTGTTAGAACATCTGGATAAAGCATTCGCCCGTCCACGTATCAAGCAGGGTGGGTGTGGGTTGACAAGATATCTCTTGTATTGGACTCTGGAGGCTAAACTTTGGTTCCCACAGCTTCTCTGAATATCTTATTAGAGAATATTCTTTGGAGGGAAAGAATATTCTGGGTTTTTCAACACAGATGTGGAATTCTGTTAAGTACGCCTTCAGACGCCACCTGTAAGAAAAGCAGCTTTGAAGAGAAATGCTTAATGGAATTTGAGGAAGATTTTTTCTGTTCCTGTCAGGACTGGGCCCAAAGCTGAGTAAGATACCCACAAGAAGCATGCTTCTGGATGCCCAGAGAAACAACTTGGAGGACACAGAATGTTGGCTTTTCCTAAGGTTTTGAAATGACGCCTGATTTTGTTTTGATAGAAGGAAGAATGGTCGGTTTTGCTATATGATCTCATATGTAATCCTCTAACCTCTGAAAAGAAAGCCAGAGAGGGACTTCTTCCCTTACAGAAATCCCCTAAGTTGTAAGGGTGTAAGTTTTGAGAAAACGTGTATACAGATATCCTATACATTGAAAGAGAGATTCAGAATACAGACCTAGGTACCTCTTAGTCTTCTTAATTCTTTTATTTTCTCACTCAACTTTTTAATCTGGAAAGGAATGAAAAATGATCCATATATTATTATAGACCAACACTTGTAATCCTCTCAGTAGCAATTCATTTTTGTTGTTGTTGTTAATTTGGCTACGGTGGAAAATAAAGACTATAAATGAGTTAAAAAGCTAATAAACAGATATATGTGCAGACTGAGCATTCCCACCCAAAGCCATGCACAGGTAGTGAGGTGTTGCAGACAATACTGACTGTTTGATGACAACACTGAGCAATTAGCACTAAATTAGTCTCTTGCTGCAAGTAATGCCACATTGAGTGCTATAGGAATATCAAAGGCTCACAGACCAGTGTAGCAGAAAAATGCCATAAAGAGCTTTGGTCAAATCAGAGAGGAATAGTCTACTCAAAACCCGTAGAATGTTTATGTTCTCATTCCTTTCACAAGCAAAATGATTCTTGTCTCCATTTCTTTTATTGGGGATAATTCCTATCACTAATTGATGAGGAATATGAAGATAAAAGTAGTTAAGAATGTTATGATCAAAGCTTAGAAAATCTTAGGTAGTACTTTAAATATATTTGGCAGTGGGTCTGAAATGGACTCTGCCCTTCATTATTGTCTATTATTTTCAAGGGATTTGATGTGAGTAACCTGTCTGTATTTGCTTCTAGTAGATGATTTGCTTACCTAAGTGATGGAAAGAACTACAGCAGAAAGGGATGGAAGTGGCTGGATGGGAAGCAGCAGGAGTGTTCTCACACAACAAAATTGCAGTTTAGAGCAATGCAACATAATCTTCATGGGCCCAGTAATTTCTGAATATTAATTTCAAGGCTGAATTAAATGACCTCAGCCTAAAAGAAGTGATTCACTGATTCTGGTTTCTGGATGTTTTCTTGATTCTTATGTCTCTTTTCTACCCTCTTTTTTGCTATTATTAAAAACACACATGCAGTGTTTTGTACAAACAGTTCTCTACATATTCCGTGTACAGAAGACAATTAAGAGTATTGTTTTCACATTTAAAGTTTAGGTCACTCTCTTACATCTAGGGTGCTTAATTTTGTGCCACTCTTGCAGTCGGACTCTGGGATGTATCATTTTGTGGTCTATAATGTCTGTATTCACATTTGGTTTTCCAGGGACAGGAGGCCCTCGGCACAGTGGCTATCCCTACAGTTTCTGCCAGGTTAAGTACAGGCAGTCAGCTATTGAGATTAGAGCAGGAGAAAATGCTTAAGAGCATCTCTATGCCAAAATCTATTTTTAAAGCTCATTCTATTTATAATCTATAATCCTTCTTCTCAAGGCTGTTAGACACTGCCCTTTTTGGAAAGCCGTCCTTTCCAGTGCTGATGTTAGGACCAAAGTTTCAAAGCATCACAAAAGCCACTCCTTTCCTACCTCCAAGCTTTAGGGTTCATTTTAATAGCATGCCAATTGCAAGGTTAATTCAAAACACTAGTAGGGTTAGCAATCTCATTTGGTGTGATTGTATCATAAAGCCACAGTGTGTCTTCACACACTCCTATGTTTAGTATTGTTGACAATAATAAAAATCCTCATACATTTTTCACAAGAAATGCAAAGCTCATTAAAATGGTCTTATTAGAGAATCCTTGTGAAGCATGCCTGAAAATATCTTCATCTGGGTTTCCACAACTGAATACACTGATCTTCACCAAATCAAAAATGATACAAGTTTCTGGAAGTTACAGTTTTTAACTCTGGGATGAGGGTTCATGCCACTTAGAGCAACTAAAGGAAAACTAGATAAGAACATAATAATATAATCCTATTATTCTAATATTATAATTCTTTTTATAATGCTGTCAGATTCCCTTTCTAAAAAGAAATACTGTCTTTTTTCCATAAATCTGTTTGTGTTCAAACTAAAAAAATAAGTATACTCTCTCAGCACAGAGCCCATTGTGGGGCTCAATCCCATGACCCTGGGATCATGACCTGAGTCGAAATCAAGAGTTGGACGCTCAATGGATTGAGCCACGCAGGTGCCCCTCGATGTATTGCTTTAATTAGATATAAGTGCACTTTAACTTTGTCCTGCTCCTCTCTGTTTTAGAGATAAAGTCCTACCTATTTATGATTAAAATGGTCAATTCTTGGACCTGCCCACACAAATCACAATATGACATAAAGAAGACTCCTTTGAAGGGTGTCTGGGTTCAGACCAAATTATCAGAATGTTCTTTATACTTCAATGCATCTTTAAATTGAGTTCCATTAATGCCTAGAATTAGGAACCTCAAGAGGCAGCCTACACTAGATAGGGATTCTGCTCCCAAGGTACTGCATGATTATGTTGTGAGATATTTGCAGAGAAGTTTATTTTGGGCTGGGTGAAATTAGCATCTTTGTTTACAAGAATACCATCTCACTGATCAAGTTAAAGTACATGCCTAATAACCAGCATTTCTTAGGCTTTTATGTTGCCCTTAATTAGACTCTTCAAAGTTAATTAGGGGAACAAATGGTACTTTTTGTTCTTTTAAGTCCCCTTTAACAGCTTTCTCACACTTAAAATGTTCCCACATTTATAGGTAGCTTGGCTTCTGCTTTAAACCTACTGGTTAACTGCTCATTGGTTAACTCCTCCTTCATTCACAGAGTGCAATCCATTCCATTTTCTTGGGTGCCTTTGATCCTTTTTCCAATTTTCAACTGTTAATATGGTTTATTTTTAGATACAAAATTATTCATTAATTTTTGTTGTTGTCGTTCCTGTTTGGGAACAGCGTTTTGCTCAAGGCTTAGAAACTGGCAAACTAAATTTGTAGAACACTGGCACATGCAGAGAGACTAGGACAGCTTTTGCCTTATAAAATTGCACAGAAAAATTTGAGTTTCCATACCCTTACCCCTGAGTGTCGGGTGGTGGTGATGGGTGGGATATAATATTCCTCATTTGAGTTAAAGTAAAAATAATCGACCTCATTTTTATACCAATTATACATTTGAGTAGTTTTCTTTGTAAAAATATTTTTCTTTATTTTTCTTTTTAATTAAGGGCTTATTGCATATAGAAAGTTGGCACTTAATATAATAATCTAATCCCAAGGATGTGAGATTTTTCAGCCATGATGTCTGTCTGCTTTGTGCCACTAATGGTAACATAAGACTATTAGAAGTGAACTGAGTAAATGAGAAATAGTCTTCGCATTAGAGTGGGAGTCTGTCACTCTTCTGGCAACCCTGCCGAGAGCTACACATCAAAGCCACCACACTGCGCTAATAGTGTCACTTATCCCACAGCCTTTACACTGTCCCATATGCAGTTACTATGCAGGGGGTGTGCACATGAGGGTGAGAGGGGAGTTGACAATGTGCTAGAAGAAACCGTAGGAGATAAACTGAATGTGATTTATCACCTCTAATCCTTGCAATGAAAACCATTTAGGAAGAGCAAATAATTGAGGTCTTTCAGAAGTATGTTTTTATTGAAAAAAAAAAAAAAGCAACAAAGCAACCCAAACCTTGAATTAATTAGCAATCTAAAAATGGAGGAATAAAAATATTTTTTAAAAAAGTCATGAGAAAATTCTTAGTATGTTTATATAATTGGAAGAAATTAGGCTTTAAAACAATCTCTTTAAAATTATCTGCCTGAAAGAATATAAAAAAAACATGCCTTCATTATTGTTTTTGTATATGGCAATCACGATCACAGATACCTACATAACTCAAGTTGCTGAAACAAAAATATTTTTATTAAACTGAAAGCAATCAGTGATAATGGATCTGTATCCTACTTATTGTCGTTTTCCTTACTGAGCTACTATTGTTTTTGTTGTATTTGATATTTTGGTCATTGTGTTAAGTAGTCTTGGATCGGCACCAGACTGACAGGCTGGGGGGGGGGGGGGCGGTGAGAAGCACGCATGCGCATGCGCGCAGCCCTAGTGCAGTCGGAGAAAGCCCGCCCTGGCCCTGGTAGGTGAGGTGGTGCTTCCCCTGCCAGTTAGGTGGGCTGTGCAGAGCACAGCTGGGCCCTGCCCCAGGATTTCTACCAGGATTGGGCTAAAGTTGCCAGCTTTATTTCTAGGTCAGTCTACTCAATTGTTCTCTTAGGACTGAGCTAGCTGTAAATGCTTCTTCTAGGACCCTTTAAACTCTCCAAACCATTAGGGACTTGAAATGGGAGGAAGAAATTTAAATGGCCCAGTTGAAGTTTGCCTTTATATTTCAAGGTTGCACAGAGTTGATATAAAAGGTTTTCCGACAATGTTGGTGTGATCTAGGAGGGAAAAAAGAAATGACCGTTTCAAAAAAAAAAAAAAATCCCATCATGGAAAATAAAGCCAACATACAAGGATTAGAAACAAACACCCCCATTCCTTTAAATTGCCCCAATGCCTCTTTTGCAGATTTTGGCAGTTATACTTCTTATTTGGAGGTCAAAACTGACAATTTCAGTTTATTGGGCTAGAGCTTTTAAGCAACCAAGGAAGAAACCAAAGCAGGATGCCCTGGAGTTTCCACATTTTAATCTAGAGGAGTCCCTGTGTCCATCTTTTGATCCTCATTTAATGTTGTAATTGTAACATATAGACTGATTTGATTTAGAGTCCCTTTTGGGTGTTGGACACCACAAAGATAGGACAAGTGACAGTCTTGTCAAAAAGGACCAGGGCAGAGAAGCTTTAAGTAGCAGAAAAAGGAAAAACTGCAAAATTTTGGGGGTCTTTCAGTGTAGAGGCCTGGAATCTTGTGGTCTGACACTGTGCTTTCACGTGAGGATAATATCATAGAAATGAAGTGACTTTTGTCAACTCCAGAAAAGCAGTTCCCCTTATAGTCTCATCTCAGTTACCATCATTATAATCTACTGAAACTAGAAGCCTCTGAGTCATCCTCAATCCTTCAGTTACCCTTACCCCTCCTTCCTTATCCAATTAGCCTCATTATACTGATTCTCCCTCTTAAGTATTTCTTCATTTTGAGTCCCTGTCCCAGTATCCATTGCTTTATTTTTGGGATGACTGCACATTTGAAACCTTATTCTTCATTCTTCATGTGTCTTACCCAGTTCCATAGATTAGATGTAACTAAGAATGTTCATGTATAGGCTGTTACTGCTTCATAACGGCCTTATGCGTCATTGTTTCCCAGATGCAACTGCCTATCACTTGATCTCTCCAGTTCTAATCTGTCCATACTGCCAGATGTCCTCTCTCAAATCACAAGGCTGATCCTAGAGTGTGCCTTGCTACCATTACATAATCTCCAGTGTCTTCTGGGAGAACAACATTCATCATGATGCCTCCCCAGTCTTTCCCCTCCACAAACCCAGCCACCTTCATCTCTTCTCATCTCCCACATGCCCCCTACGCTTCAGCCACAAGGAACTTCTCACCATTCTCTGAATATGCCACTCTTTCAAACTTTGTGTTTTCCCATATGCTGTTTCTTTTCCTGGAGTGCCCTTCCCTCCTTTCTCTGCACAGCAAACTCCCACTCATGCTGTAAGACCCAGCTCAAATGCCATCTCTTCTCTGAAAACTTCCTCACTTCTGCAAAGAACAACTGTCATTCAGAGATCCACTAGCTTTTTGTAGACACCTCTTTTAAGATAACCATAGATAGTGCCACCCCCAACTGTGGGATAGAAGGGCCGTGAGGTAAAGGTCTCTGACCCTCCTCCACCTGGAGAGAGGTCTGTGTGGTCAAAGGGATGTTACCCAAAGCCCTAACCTCCCCCTTTCTGATTTTTGCTGTGGATACCCTGGTGCCATAAAACTTCCTACACAAAGGGCACAGTACCATTCTAGAAACTGCTGAGGGTCTTTTCCCTGGGGTTTTACATCTGAGAATAGTCAGTGCAGTTGTTATGAGCACCATTAAGTTTCAATGATGGATAGAATGTGGTTGGAGCATGGGCTTGTTGCCTATGGTGTCCATATACATGTCCCCAAAGCCCTTTATGGTAAAAGACAGGTGATGAGAGGAGGGACAGGCCTGGGGCTAAAGGACAGCTTCCTCGATGACTTTGATTTCTAGCCTGGAACTCTGAGGAATTCAGGAATTCTAAATTTGAACCTAGTAGTCCTTGTTGTTAAGAAGACCTATTTGTCAAGGTAGAAAAATAAAATATTTTATACAACTGTTTATAGCTTAATTTATAATTTTTAAAAATATTTAGACATTGAGTATGTGAACCTCCATTTGTATGCTTGCTCTGGTCGAGAAAATGCTAGGAATAGACCTGCTTACAGCATAGTTATTTCTTTTTTTTTTCTAATTTTTTTAATGTTTATTTTTGAGAGAGAGAGAGAGACAGAGCATGAGCAGAGGAGGGGCAGATACAGAGAGAGACACAGAATCCGAAGCAGGCCCCAGGCTCTGAGCTGTCAGCACAGAGCCTGACGCAGCACTCAAACTCTCGAAGTGTGAGATTATGACCTGAGCCGAAGTAGGACACTTAACTGACTGAGCCACACAGGCACCCCTAGCATAGTTATTTCTTGACATCCTTATCTCCATAACTAGGATGTGAACTCACAGAGGGCTAAGATTCTTTTTTGTATTTAATTCTTTGTACTTCAATAGTTCAATATCAGGGGTGCCTGGGTGGCTCAGTTGGTTGAGCATCCGGGTCTTGATTTCAGCTTAGGTCATGATCCCAAGGTTGTGGGGTTGGGGTTCCATGCTGAGTGTAAAGCCTGCTTAAGATTCTCTCTCACCTTGGGGCGCCTGGGTGGCACAGTTGGTTAAGCGTCCGACTTCAGCCAGGTCACGATCTTACGGTCTGTGAGTTCGAGCCCCGCGTCGGGCTCTGGGCTGATGGCTCAGAGCCTGGAGCCTGTTTCCGATTCTGTGTCTCCCTCTCTCTCTGCCCCTCGCCCGTTCATGCTCTGTCTCTCTCTGTCCCAAAAATAAATAAATGTTGAAAAAAAAATTTATAAAAAAAAAAAAAGATTCTCTCTCACCTTCTGCCCCTCTCCTCTGCTCTCTCTCTAAAATATTTAAGTAAAAAATTCATTCAATATCTTGCTTGAAAATATATTTTTGATATACAAATTATATTCAAAATACTTGACTTATGGAGGCAGGAACTTGTATAACAAAGTTTAAAGAACGATATATAAATTGATTAAAGAAAGGAATCAGACTCACTCTGGCTGAGAAACAGACTCATGAGCCTTGGGTAATCATCAATCCCTAGCATGATTACAAGAGGGCATAACAGTAGGGATAGGGACATAATAGGCTTCTGAACTTTCTTCCTTCCACAGACACTGAATGTACAGTCACACATGGAGCACTTCCCTCTGAGAGAAATTCAGAAACGAGCCCAGTGAGTCCTACACACTGGGAAAATGAGAAAATACATATATTGAAACAGGTGGGAAAGACTGAGACACACTCTTGGATACACTCTATCCCTGACACAGTGACATACAGTTGGGAGGGAACCCCCAATTCCCAGCTTCTTTCTGAGGAGCAAAGAGTTTGGACTTCTAGTGTCTCAATTTTAAGCTCCCACTGCAGGGATGGGTCCCCACAACACCAGTTTCTGAAAGTGCATGGGCCTTGTCTCTGCAAAATCTGAAGGACTGTAGTAAGCAAATAAGCAGTTCTTAATAGGTGTGCAAGCACTCCCTGTGACTGTCCTCCTAGCGCTCAGGGCAGAGGGGAGCAGTCAGAAACTCCTGTCTTCCTGTCTTTCCCAGGAAGAGATTTGAATGCATAGTTTATAACCTGCTGCCTGAGGGCCCAGCTTCTAATTTGCATGCATCTGGGGTTGCTGGGATTCTCTCAGAGACCAGGGAAGCCAGGGGACATTTCCCCTGACTTTTCCATCTGGCTTACTCCAACAGTAACACGAATTTGCTAGTATGAGCTTGTCCAAACATCTAGTGTCCTAATTTTTATAACTGCTATCCAAGGGAAGAGTGACAAAATCCCCTCGCTCTGACAGTCAGTGGGACTTGCATTCCTGAGACCCATGGGTCTATAGCAAAAAAGAAGAAAAAAAAAAAAGAAACAATTTTTGCACTGGAATAGAAGCACCCCTTTTCCCCACCTCCCTTGCAGCTATATACCTGGACTTAGTGCAGAGGAAGTAGATAAAAATGCACATCTCCTAGTTTTTCCCTGGAAGAGGCTTCAGTACATACTTTCTTAGCTGCTATCTGAGGGTTTGGCTTCTAATTAGCCTGCATCTACCTGCTTGAGATCATTTGTTTTGGGACACTGTTTGGTCTTGGCACACCCTCAACTGCTTATCAGCTTAAAATAGACTGTTAATAATGGTAAGAGTTTATGTAAGTTTCATGGTAGCCACAAAGCAAAAACCTGCAGTAGATACACAAAAGATAAAAAGAAGGAATCTAAACATACCATTAAAGAAAATTATCAAACCACAAAGGAAGAAAGCAAGAGAGGAAGAAAGGAACAAAGGAACCACAAAATAGTAAAAAAACACAAACAAACAAAAAAAAACAATAAACCAAAACTCAATAGTAAGTGTATGTCTACCAATAATCATTTTAAATGTAAATGAACTAAATTCTCTAATCAAAATACATACAGTGGATAAATGGATTAAAAAAAGACACAATCATATGCCTAGAAGAGACACTTTAGCTTTCAAGGCACATATAAAATGAAGTAATGGAAAAAGACATTCCATGCAAATAAAAACCAAAAGAGAGCAGGGTAGCTGCTATTCTGTCAGATAAAAAATACTTTAAATCAATAACTGTAACAAGAGACAAAGGTCATTATATAATGATAAAGTGGTCAGTTCATCAAGAGGATAAAACAATTATAAATATTTATGTACTGAACTTCGGAGCATCTAAATATATAAAACAAATTTTAACAGATCTGAAGTAAGAAATAGATTAGAAAGACAATAGAAAAAAAATCAATGAAACTAAAAGCTGATTTTTTTAAAAAAAGTTCATTTATTTGCTGAGAGAGAGAGAGAGAGAGAGAGAGAGAAAGGTGGGGAATGAATATACCATGGGTAAAGAATAGTCTCTTCAATCTCTTAGGGTTTTGGGGAAACTGATCAGCGAGATATAAATGAATGAAACTGGATCTCTATCTTATACCATACAGAAAAATCAACTCAAAATGGATTAAAGACTAGAATATAAGACCTGAAACCATAAAACTCCTGTCAGATAACATTGGGGGTATGCTTCTTGACATTGGTCTTGGCAATAAAGTTTGGTAATTGATACCAAAAGCAAAGGCAGCAAAAACAAAAATAAATACATAGGGCAACATCAAACCATAAAGCTTCTGCACAGGAAAAGAAATCATCAACAAAATGAAAAGACAGCCTATGGCATGGGAGAAAATATTTACAAATCATATATCCAATAAGAGGTTAATATTTGAAATATACAAGGAATTTATACAACTCAATTGCAGAAACAACAAAATGGGCAAAGGATCTGAATGGACTTTTTTCCAGAGAAGGCATACAAATGGCCAACAAGTACTTGAAAAAGGTGCTCTACATCACTAAATATTAGGGAAATGGAAGTCAAAATAATAAAGAAATACCAACTTACACTTGTTAGGATATCTATTATTAAAAAAAAGACATTGAAAATGCTGGTGAGGTCATGGAGACAAGGAAACCCTTGTACACTACTGGTGGGAATGCAAACAGTACAGCCACTGTGGAAAAAAGTATGGAGTTTCCTCAGAAAACTAAAAATAGAACTATCACATAGATGACCCAGCAATTCCACTTTTGGGAATATATCCAAAGGAAATAAAATCACTATCTCAAAGAGATATCTGTGCTCCCATATTCATTGCAGCATTATTCACGAGAGCCAAGGTATGAAAACAACCTACGTGTTCGTCATCATATCAATGGATAAAGAAGTTGTTGTGTCTGTGTATACCATGGAATATTATTCAACCATAGAAAAGAGCCCTAAATCCTCATAATCCAAGTCAGTTCTTATGAATGACTCTGAAATTCCTATTAATAGAAGTTTCATCCCTTCATTCATTTACTTATTCACTCATTCTTACTACTCTGTAATATGTTTGTAGTTTAAAGTTTATTCATTTTGAGGTGGGAGGGGCAGAAAGATCGGGAGAGAGATCCCAAGCAGGCTCACACTGTCAGTGCAGAGCCTTGCACAGGGCTCCATCTCATGAACCATGAGATCATGACCTGAGCTGAAATCAAGAGTCTGACACTTAACCAACATTTAACCGGTGCCCCAATACTTTTTTAATAGAATTCGTACTACAGAAATTACATTCTGTAAATGGAGATTTCAGATAAATTCCAGTGGGCGGGTGCAGGAGTCAGAATGATGAAGGTATTCAAGGAGACTAGTTCAAGGGGTAGCAAATCTACTTGTGACATCTTAATATCCCAGGATATAAATGGTTTACTATTCTCCTCAAGGAGAAGGTGTGCTATGTACACTGGATGACGTTCTGTTATCTTTAAACTCACATACTCATACATAGTTAATGACTCTTAGGAGCATGAAGTTGCAAAATACTTTTGTTTTAGAAAAGACATTGTATTAATAGCAAATTATTGTAAATGTCCATAGCCATTTGGATCAAAGCAATTGAAAATATAAGCTTATACCTTTATCTCAAACTGTGCAACTCTGAGATGACACCAGAAGTAAAGTCTTTTGGAGGATTTTGTCATTACATTTGAGAGAAAACACTTCTTTCTTGCTAATTACCTAAAGGCTAGAAAAGAAATGAAGGCATGAGACTGGTGAAATGAAATCTGAATTTTCATTTGTTATAATCCTTTTCCTCAAATGTATTTATGAATATGCTTTCCTACTCCTATAAGTTTAGAGCTAACATGATTCAGACTTTGATGGTTGAGGGTATCATGGTGCCCAAGATTATCACTGAGAATACGAGATTATCCTTATCCAGCAGTGCAGCTATATATGTGATGGATAAGAGGTTGAACTGACTGATTATTGACACCAAACCGTACCTTGGAAATTATTTGCTTATGTTATTTGGTTGTATCATTGTCCCTTTCTTAGAAATATAGTATGCTTAGGCATAAAGATGGCTCATAATTATAAGTGCTAATTAATGATCAAATAATTGAGAAATTGATACACACATACATATATGTATATGTATATGTATATGTATATGTATATGTATATGTATATGTATATGTATATGTAACTAGCTTGGTGTTCTTTACATAGTACACATGCAAATTGTTTCCTGAAAGATTGATGCTGTCCCATCAGTGTGGGCCCAGTTCTTGTCCCAATGCACCAAAAGTTACAAATCGTGATGGTTGACAATGTCCAAAGTAAATTCATAGTTTAATTTATGCTTTTAACAAATTCTAGTTGAAGAGTATGGCAATTAGACCTGGATTCAAATGTTGGTTCTAGCATTTATTAATTTTTTGGGTTTGGGCATATTAGTGAAATCCATGAATCTTTAATGCTCTGTATATATTATATAATATATAATCTCTTCTTATTAAAATGCAGTGAATAACACACACTTCATAGTGCTTTCCTGAGGATTAACTAAGATAGCATGCATAAACCAACTGAAATGGTATCTGTCCTGGAGTAGATGTTTAACTGTTAACCTCTCTCCCTTTTTGTCCTTTCATAGAGACGGTTGAAAATGCATCTTGAGGCATCATGTCCTTTATTCATGATATGCTACTGTAGGTGTACTGTGCTGAGTGTTTGGGGGCAATGGATCCTTTTAAGAGCTAATTAATTGCATTTTTATACTCTTAAAATCATGTTTTTATTCTGCCCTGTTGGGGAACATCTATTCCATTCATAATTTCCCAGTTATCATAAAGATTAATTTTTCTTTTCTTTCTTTTTGTAGCTTTATTGAGGTATAATTGACAAATAAAATTATAATGTATTTGAGGTGTATAACATGGTGATTTGTTATATGTATACATTGTGAAAGGATTTCCACCATTGAATTAACATATCCATCACTTTACATATTTCCTTTTCTTTTTTCAGTGAGAACACTTAAATTCTACCTTATTAGCAAATTTGAATTATACAGTATAGTATTATCAACTACAGTCACCATGTTATATATTAGATCCTCAGATCTTATTCATCATATAACTGTTAAGTTGTGCCCTTTTACCAGTTTCTTTCTATTTCCTCCACCCTCAACCTCCATTCATTCTACTCTATTTCTGAGTTCTGTAATTTAAAAAATTTTTACATAATAGTGATATCATGCAGTATTTGCCTTTTTCTGTCTCGCTTATTTTACTTAGCATAATGCCTTCCAATTTTACCCATATAGTTGCAAATGGCACAATTTCCTTCTTCTTCTTCTCCTTCTTCACTTTCTTCTTCTTCTCCTCCTCTTCCTCCTCCTCCTCATTCTTCCTCTTCTTCTTCTTCTAAGAAAATTAATCCTATTTCTCAAATCAAATAAGTCATACTGAGATTAAGTAGATTTATAGAAAGGGTAGTTTCAGGGACCTTGTGTGTATGTGTAAAATATATATAACATGTAATATTTTATATACATGTATACAATATATATAATATGTTGTGTATATGAGTACATCTAAATATAAATCTGAAGATGTAAAATTTAAGGTTCTGGGACATGTTTGAATCAACTTGATTCTAACTCTGTGGGATACAGCAGAAATAAAAGGTGCAGGAGATATTATTATTAACAGAACTTTCTTGTTTTCCTAGTGTTGAACTTACTATATGAATTTTCTCTTTTCCTGTTCTACTCTTAGCATCCAGTGAGTAGTTTGGATATCTACAGAATTATATTGGGCTTTAAATTTTCATTTTTACTTCATTTTCCTAACCCTTTTTATTTATTCTTTTCAAAACATTTCCTCTTTTTGCTTTTCGTTTTCCGTTTATTCTTACATTAAATCTTTTTTTCCATAATGAAAAATTACCTGTCTTGACCAGTATTCTGTTTGATGCAGTGTCACCAAAGGAAAAGTCATGGATGTGGATTTATCATCCAAGAATCTATTACCAATCTTTGAATCTACTTGAGGTTTAATGATAGAATTTAAAATCTTGGGGTACCTGGGTGGCTCAATTGGTTAAAGATTTATCCAACTCTTGATTTTGGTTCAGGTCATAGTCTCATGGTCACAAGACCAAGCCTAGCATTGGGCTCCGATCTGAGCATGAAGTCTGCTTAAGATTCTCTCCCTTCCTCTTCCTCTGTCCCTCACCCCCTTGCACACAAACACTCTCTCTTTCAAAAAACAAGAATTAAAAAATTAACATCTTAAATAATTTTTATAGAAATCATGAATTCATTATATTCTTCTTATACAGATTAGGGCTCAGATAATAAAATCACTTTCTGATTATCAGGTGCCAGGACTAGAACTGACTTTTCTTGGTTCTGGACAATATTCTTTGGCTAATACTGCAATAATGCAGTATTTTGTCTCTCTAAAACTTTTTTTTTTCCTTCCAAAAGTGGCTTCCATTTCCATTAGGAAGCATTGAATTAAGTCTGAGGTTTAGGTGCAATTCTGCCTGGATAGATCAGGTTGGACTACATTAGTGATGAAAATTAGCACTTGTGTGTGTCTTGAGCTTAAAATAAGTCAAGGCTAATGGAAATCATCCAGTGGACCTAAAAGCAATTTAGCATTCTTTTCTGTTTTGCTTTGGTTTTAAAAAGAATCTGTATATGTGGGGAGTTCTGAGTGGATCTAAAATAGGCAGGTTCTTATATTTTCTGAAGCCACATTTTAAATATCAAATATGGCTGATAAAATGCAATCAATCTGTTTTACAAGGGGTATGGATGTGAGACAGACACATATATTTATATTTATTTCTGACCTCATTTTCTCTCATGTCCCTCTTGCCTACTGCGCTCCAGATGTATTGGCCTTCTTACTGCTGCATGTTCCCTTGTTTGGGGTCACATGGTTTATATTCTCGTTTTCTTTAGGTGTCTGCTCAAGACGCCTCACAGAAGCCTTTGTTGACCAAACTCTCTAAAGTGCACTCCAGTGCTCTAATTCCTTCTCCATGCTTTATGTTTTTTTGATAGCATTTTTCATTAACAAGTTTTAATATCATGGTTTGTTCATTTGTTTTTGTCTGTCTGTCTGAGTAAACTTTAAGTTCCATGAGAAAGGGGACTTGGTTTTCTTCTCTGCTTGCCTCTAGGGCCCAGAACAGTGCTTGTACTACATAAGTCCTCCAAAGACACTTTGAAACAGACGAATGATTTCAGGCATTCATATTCTCCATGTAACCTTCTTAGAGCACCTGTGACATGTGGGGAATGTGCCTTTGAAGGAGTGCTGGTTATAAACTGAGATATCCATTCTTTTTCTGAAACTTCTTTTTCTTTCAAAGAAGTTGAATCTGAAGAATTTTGTTAACTTTGGATTCAGTTTTTTACTATCAAATTAAAGCTAAAACTGCTGCCAGGAAGGAGGGAAAGCCAGATTGGAGGGGGAGGAGGCGAGAGGTAGAAGAAGGGGAAGCAGAGAGTTGGGGGAGAAGATAGCTGAAAGATCCAGGAAACCTGAGGAGAGGCAACAAAAACCAATTAAAGTTAATGAACTACAGCTAAGCTTTTTATTTTAGTTGTTTTTTTTTCCCCCTCACAGTATACCAGCCTCAACTTGGAACTATTTTTCTTGGAGAGACACTTGCAAAAAGTAGATTATTTCCTCCCTACCCCCACGCTCAGAAAAAAAAAAAAATAATATGACACTTTAATCAACAAAAGCATGAGGGTAGGTTTTGTGCAGCTATCTAGTGGATTTGTCACTTGGCCTTCAGCCTTGGTCCTACCTCCCACTGAATTCTGGCAAAATCCCAGAATGTCACAAATCTTGTTCTCCTCTAACTTCACATAAGCTGAGAGAAAGTCGGCCCTACTGAGTAGCTATCTGGAGACAGGAGGCGGAGGTCCAATTGTAGTATCTAATATTAGAAATAGAGACGCCTCCAATGGTTTTTGGCAGACTGAGCCTAGAAAGAGTGGCTCTGGCTCTCCCACTCAAACGTCTTAAATAGTTTATATATCTGTTTGATTAATTTGGCTGGAAACATGATTGCAGTTAATGTATTAGGTATGAAAGTTTAGAGGAAGATTCTTATCTCAATTATACCCATTCTCTAGGATGATTTATTCTATCAAGCCAGCTGTGTTTAAATGATGAGTGCTAATAATGATGAAACACTATCATATTTATTGAGTGTTCTTTATTACTCACAAACCCCAAAATTTTGAGTATGAATGAAATGTAGTTCACTAACATTTTGTATTCATTCAACATTTTGGTCAAATATCACATTCAGATTTATGATTCCATTCTAAAACACAAAAAGTAGTATAAATGGCTGTAAGTTACTTTAAAAGACATTGAAAATCTGAGTTCTGGACACTCAGGTTTCCCATTTGAAGTAGGTTTTCAAACACTGTGCTATTCACAATAATCTCTTCCTCAACCTATTGTCTTCACTTCAGGCTTGAAATTAGAATTTTGTCTATTTATTTCTCAGCTTCCATTTTATTTCCATTTTATTCCATTCATTCCTTTTTTGATTTTTTTGATACTTTTTTTGAAAGTGTATGTACATATACTTTCATAGAATTTAAGAATCCTAGAAGAGTGGCCTTACTCAACATTTGGCTGGATACTAACTCATCTCTCTGTCACCCCACTTCCTTCTCCTCTATGCCTGAAAATCCTGAGGTGCTCACTGTTGCTTGAGGCATCCTTTCTTTGTTGGGAAAAACTACTGATTAGAAAGGTGTCTCTGTGTTGCTGAAAACATGCATGTTGGAACTTATATTCATTGTAGCACATCACTTTTGCTCATTTGGTGATTCATTCCTTCACTCATTTATATGTGTATTCAATAATTATTTAGTTATTTGTTGAGATTCTACCATGTGTAGAGGCTATACTAGCTTAGGGTCCTACAGAACCACAAAATTCGTCTATTCCGATATATACCATCTTTCTTTTTTCTTTTTTTTTTTTTTTTACAGTTGGAACGAGGAAAAAAACTGCATTTGTAAATATAAATATCCGTACTTCCACTTTTGCTGGCACAGTGTATTTTCAACTCTATTCTGTTTCTGATTACTGTCTTCGGAAAAGCCTTTATATGTCAATATCCCTCTTAAAATGTACACTCAAATATGAGGGGGATTTTTTACATTTAAAAACCAGTAAAACTATTACCTTCCACAATTTGAACACATGCATTCTCTTAATATTGCTTTTTTTCTTCGTATATTTCATTGTTGGTCATTATTTACTGCTATCTCAAAACTTCAGGTTTTGAGAATGAAATGAAGTACAGTTAAGTCAGGAATTCATCGTGTGTGTGTGTGTGTGTGTGTGTGTGTGTGTGCGCGTGTGTGTGTGGGAAAGAGAGAGAGAGAGAGAGAAATATTAACCCAATTTTTCTTTTTACATTTTTCCTTATTAAAGCTTACCTTGTCAAAGAATTATTCTCCCTACCTATATAAAGAGTGTTTGCAAATAATGTGAACAAAATGGACATTTTTACTCACCAATAGAAAAGCATGACAGACAATTCCCAAAAAAGTAAGCGAAGATATCTAAAAAATATACAATAATTCAGCCCTTACTTATAATAAAAATTTAAATTGAAACCTCAGTAAAATAAATATTTTTAGCCCATCAAATTGCCAAATGGTAGTTTGTTGTTTTCAACTTTTAATTCAATAGTCATGGTAAAGAAAGACAAGCTTTCATTTGTTGCTGGTTTGGGTATAAAGATAGAGGAAGAATTTAACAATAATAACATTTCCTCAATCATATATAAGGAAATATATGAGAAATAGCATTAATGATTTGTGTCCAAAATTGTTCAATGTTATTTTTGAGAATATTTTAACTTATTTAGGCATCCAACACTGGGGAGATGGTCAAATGCATCATAATACCACTAATGAAACATTATACAGTTATTTAGTATAATTTAAAAAAAATATTTAAAGACATGAAGGATCCCTTCATTGTATTTTTAATTGAAGAAAATAAAGTATTCAAGTGTATGTTGGCTACAACTTTTATAAGTTCAAGAGTTTTGTCTGATATATTTATAGCTGACTGTCCCCAGTGCGTAGAATAGTGCCAGGCACTGGCAGGCATGCTGTATGTATTTGCTAAATCAAGTAATGAATGAATACGCAGTATGTTTCCACTTAAAAATACACATACACATATATACACACAATTAAGAAGAAAAAACATCAAAATACGAGCAATGTCAATCTCTATATTGGTCAGTATATTTTATTTTTATATTTTTAGCAATTTCCAAATTCTCTGTAGTTTATAATCAGGCAAAATTTACTGGACCCATAGCCTTGTTATCTTCAACCAGTAATTCCAACTTGTGGAATATATTTCTGCCTCTGTAGTTCATTTCTGAAGCCATGCCCAAGAAATTTGGCATATTTGCCTTTCTGGTGCATACTGAGCAGGATGGCATCCTTTACAGTACAAGATCATTCTCTCCAGTTTGAATACACTTTGAAATAATGATCTAAATGATTTTCAACCCACCTCCTGTCAACCGTATTAGAACGTGGGATCAGTGTATACCCTTCTATTTTGTTCACGATGATTTGTTGTAGAATGTTGCCAATGGCTTCTTGGTAGCAAAGACCTGCATTCTGACCTGTATGTCTACCGATCTTCTTAGAAAAAGAAACAAGGTTAGTTTGATTTGGTTTGATCTCAGTGATCCTTGCAGTGATTATCTTTTTTTTCCCCTTAAGTTCTCATGACCTAAATATTTAAAAATCACTTTCAGAATTTTGTCTGTATAATGTCAAACTTGGCTTTTTCTTCCAAGACCTACATTTTTGAAGATGAATAAAACATCTGCTTATCTTCTGAGTAGCACCTGGATACCCTGACTCTGTGGTCTCTGAATTCCCCAAGGATAGATTGACTTTCACATCTGCAATTGTTAAATAAGTTGCTTTTCCCAGAGAACTTTAGAGATGCATTTCATTTTGGCAAGATGTTGTTCCTTAGATTTACATACATTTTAAATGGCATGGTGCTTTCTTACCATGTCTTTGCATTTTTCATTTTCTGATTCAATACTTATTTTGCATTTCCTAGTAGAAGATCATTCTCCTTGATAGAGATCATTAAGGCACCTTTGTTCTTGCTTTGTTCTGACAATAACACCCTTATCATCTCCTGAGATTATTCTTTAACCTCCTAGCTGAATTTTCTATGCCATATTCTACATTTGTACCAAAGTGGGGGAATATGTGGTTTTTTTTTTAACTTTCCTTGTTAAAATAATTTAAGAATGCAGGAATGCTGAAAAAATAGCACACGTATTTAACCTTTATCCAGTTTCCCTGAGTGGTAATCCTCTCCCCATCCCCTTTCTTAAACTGTTTTTGAGAGTATGTGCAAGTATGCTATCTCTTTACATCTAAATGCTTCTGTTTGTATTTCTAAAAAACAAAACAAAACAAAACAAAAAACTGAATAGAAAAGACCAAGAATATTCTCTTATACAACAAGAGTATAGTTATGTATGAGGGAACTGGCATTGATACTAATAGGGTTCAGGATATACTACCACAAAAAAAAGACACCTTGGCATATTTAATACTTTAAGCTGAAGGAGTTTGAGAAAATGGCAGAAGCAGGAGGATAACTGACCTCTCCATCCTCAGCCTTCTTCCCTGAAATGGGATAAATCACCCCTGTGAAGGCATCCTTCCAGTACCAGGAGGAGGGAAGACATTCTTATCACCAGAGACAAGAAAGTAACAAATCTTGTTAAACTAGCCATTGTTTTCCTAAAACTTCTTCACCAGCACTACCCCTAGCCCAAAGCCCATTGTTTTGTCAATTCTCCATAAATTTATGGTTTCTTTACCTAAAAGGTATGAAAGCTTCCTGCTCTGGTCACTTCTTTGGATCTCATTCCCTTGTGAAGGCTCTCATGTACATGTAAAGATACATTAAAATCTATGTGCTTTTCTCCTGTTAATCTTTTTAAATTTAATTTTCAGACCGAGCCAGCAACCCTAAGAGGATGGAGGAAAACTTTTTCCTCACCTACATACAATCCAATATTATTATAGTACAAATATATAATAAATAATAGTAAAGAACTTATTCAAATATTGCCTGTTTTTCTAGTAATGCTTATAACAAATTATCTTTTTTTTTCTGGTCTGGGATCTCATATTGTATTTGGTTGCCCTATCTGTTTAATCTCCCTTCTTCTGGAACATTTTCCAGTCTTCCTTTGCCTTTCATGACCTTGATGTTTTTGAGGACTCCAGACTAGTTATATAGTAGTTTGTCTCTCAATTTTGGTTTGTCTGATATTTCTTCATTATTAGATTCAGGTTATGCATTTTTAGCAGGAATACCACAGAAGTGATGTTGTGTCCTTCTCAGGAGGCGCTTTTACTGCCATTACTGGTGAATTAACTTTGATCATTTGGTTACGGTGGTGTCTGCCAGGTTTCTCCCATAAAGTTACTGTTTCCCCCTTCATAATTAATAAGTATCTTGTGGAGAGATACTTTGAGACTTTGTAAATATCCTGTCTCATCAAATATTCACCCTTTAGTTTAGTATCCATCGATGATTTGTGCCTGAAACAAATAGTATCACAATGATTATTTCCATAGTAAACTTCTAATTTGGTAACTTTTTTCTGTATTCATTAGCTGGTATTTTTATATAAGGAAGAGATTTCGTTTCCCCCTTTCAGTTATTTACTTAATAATTAGGATGATCTCATGGATCCTAATATTTCATTTAATTCAGTGAGTTATATGCTGTTACTATCATTATTTTGATGCACAATTTGTCTCAGTTTGGCCAGTTGGAGACCATCAAACTGTGTGTGTGTGTGTGTGTGTGTGTGTGTGTGTGTGTGTGTGTGTGTGTTTATTTTGACATGTCCTTATTTGGAGGCAACACAGAATTTCTTTCTTTCTGGACTCAAAGATATTCCAAGAACATTCTGTATTTTCCCAGTCCCAACCCTGGCATCATCTAATCAGCCAAGAAACTCAGTTTCCTTTTAATTTACAATGATGTTTAAAAATCAAAGTATGGGTACTAGGTGTGGTCATTGCTATTGGAGTGTTGTTGCCTCTAGGTTGTTGTTGTTTTTTTCCCAGAAGACACAGCACACCACACACATACATGCATATATAGACACAGTTATATCTATTTCATTATCTATCTATATCTATTTATATTGATAGCTCCAGTTTGAAATCAACATGAGAGTTCCTTCCTTTCCACAGTTGTAGCTCTCTTCTCAAACAATAAGAAAACTGGCTGGTTATCTGTATTTTGATATGTCAGAGAAGGCCAGCTTTTCTACTTAAATTCTGATAAGAGTTTTCAGTTTAAAAATTTTTTTTTTAACGTTTATTTATTTTTGAGATAGAGAGAGACAGAGCATGAACGGGGGAAGGTCAGAGAGAGTGAGACACAGAATCCGAAAAGGCTCCAGGCTCTGAGCTGTCAGCACAGAGCCCAACGCGGGGCTCGAACTCACAGACCATGAGATCATGACCTGAGCCAAAGTCGGACGCTCAACCAACCAAGCCACCCAGGCGCCCTAAGAGTTTTCAGTTTTAAATTAAATCATTGAAAACAGGGCAGAATAAAGAAGTTCTAATATTTTGGAGACAATTATTGAGAACACAGAATTTCCTGTACATTTCCCCACTCTCCTTTAATATATTGCCTCCCCCCCCCCACTCACTCCCTGCCATATTCTTTACCCATAGGCTTTTTAAACAGTCACATACTGGGATTTTATTGAAGATTATCTTCAGATAGTGGTCTTACTTTACCACTGAGGGTCTTTGCCTCCTGAATAGCTGGTTTGAGTCTTTGTATTCCATGTGTTGTGAAGTCAGCAGTAACGTACCATGGGCAATGAGAGCACCCAGACCAGGCACAAGTAATAAGAAGAGATATGTTTGTGAGTAATTTTAAAACAATAATAAAACCAAATAAAATCAGTCTCATTTATAATTTATAATCATGCATCAACAAATTTAAACATTTTTAGTGATAAAATACTCTTGCATGCTGGGGTGGAATGTTCCTGTCTTTAAAAAAAAAATTTTTTTTTTAATGTTTATTTATTTTGAAGGAGAGACACAGAGTGTGAGTGTGGGAGGGACAGAGAGAGACACACACACAGAATCCAAAGCAGGCTACAGGCTCTTAGCTGTCAGCACAGAGTCCAACGTAGGACTCGAACCCACCAACTGGGAGATCATGACCTGAGCTGAAGTCCGGCGCTTAACTGACTGAGCCCCTTGAAACGTTCCTATCTTGTCCCACTGGTGTATCACTGGAGGTTTTTCTTTCTTTTTTTTTTTTTTTTT
>NW_024412377.1:87487493-87612194 GCF_014898765.1 Herpailurus yagouaroundi
GCCCCATGGTTTTTCTAATTGATTCAACTGATACTTCATGAATGCATAGCTATACTCTGCCATTGTTACTATGTTCTGTTTGCTTTCTAACATTTCATATTTATTTAAACTTTCTAGTGTAAAATTCATTTCTTTTTTTCAGATTGATCACACTTAATGCAGTAGATACATTGCTACAATTATTATTTCTCAAATGTGAATAATGAACTGACCCTTTTTAAAAGGCAAAGACATTCTCATAATTCATTTGGATGTCCATCCTTGAACCCTAGTTTAAGAAAGAATTACTTAAGAAATACATGTTTAGTGTTTGAAAACAGTTTATTTAGTTGATTGTGAATGATCATCACAAGGAAGTTCTTGATAGCTGGTTAGGTTTTTTTTGTTTTTGTTTTTTTAGTTAACCATCACAATGATAATACTATATAAAAATGATTCTGATGGACCTTCTGATTCTTCAGAATACATTCTCACATCCCAGTTGGAGCAATCCTGGGCTAGAGTTTTAAATTGTCCTTCTGTGTCATTCAAAGAAACATCTCGCACATATTTTTTTGGTAGAGATGCTTTGGATTTGAGAACATCTGCAGCAGTCTGAAACATGTTTTCTCCAGCATTGTGCTTTAATCTTTTATAGATATCAGACATTCTCAAAGATTCTGTGATATATTAGTTTTACTGATCAAACACCATTTATACCTCTGTCTTGAGTGGTGACAATCTGAATGGAAGACATGTCAACTTTGGTTAGCATCCTTAAATTGCTCTTTTAAAATTAACAAGAGTCCACAAAAAGAGATTGGGTCGTGATAGAAACCATTGTAGAATACGTGATATGATTTTTAAAGTTTTGGAAAAGATGCACTCAACTAACGGTAAGAAGTGAGTCCAGGTTATGTCTTCCCTCTCACTGTAGGAAAGCACTATGTGAAGAATATCTAGAGTCTGTCTTCCAGACAGAAGACAAATTTCAGGTAGAAGATTTCTTTCTGTACCAAAAATTGGAGAACTGACATTCAAAAAGGATTAGCTGAATTCCCACAAATGTAAGCTTTTTTCTTCGTTATGCATTTATGAAAATAGAATTCTCTGAAACAATCTGGGATCCTTAGCTGTCTTTTTGCAATAAGAGAAGTGAATGATTGTTCTATTTATTGCTAAAAACATATTAATTAGGGCTTTGTTAAACAGTTTGAGAATTTATTTACTTTGATTTTGGTTACAGATAGAGCTTAACTTGAATATCTATCTAAAATGGCTGTGTACAGTGTAAATTCTTCATAGAATTTAATGTTAAAAAAGAGTTTACAACGTTGTTTGGATGCCAGTAGAGGTTGTAAAACAAAGAATCTGTACTAATTCTGATCAATACTTTTTTTACTTAGTAGCAGCCTACATGTTTTACTGCCTGAAGACCTGTGTTCTAAATCTAATTCTCCTATTAACAAGCTTTGTGGGACTGAGGAATTTATTTAACCTCTCTCAAACTCCACTTAGTTGTGTAAAATAAAAATGCAAGTGTTTCCTCAGGCCATCTCACAATAATATTGAGAGATCAAATGAGATTAATGCATTTGAAAGTGCTCTGTAATTTACAAAGCACTATATAAATTTGTTTTATTTCTATCATTGCACATACAAAATATTTTGGAGCTCCGTCTATATTTGAATTCACTACCTCCTAAAAATGATTATCTGTAACATTGTTTCTTAAACAAGAGTATGCATCAGAATCACCTGGAGGACTTGTTAAAATAATTTGCTGTGCTCAGTCAGCCCCAGTGTTTTTGATTAGATATATTTGGAGTGGGGGCTGAGAGTCTGCATTTCCAACAGGTTCCCAGGAGATATTGCAATTGCTGGTCCAGGGACTACACTTTACAGACCACTAATCTAGAAATCAAGGCTGTGCTTTCCCATATATAACAAAAACCTAACAAATAATATTAAAAAGAGTGAAAATACATGATGTTTGCCTTGTTAAGTACTTTTGTTACACTTTTCTTCTTGAGTTTTATCTCCATTTCCAGTAAAATAATAGCCCCATTGAATCAGACCCAGAAATGTTAATAATACATGATAATCTGCAGCTTGCTTTATGCTGTGACTTCTTAGTTCTTATCATGAGACCATTCCCAGTTGAGCAGATTCCCTGGCTGAGAGTGTTTGTCCCAATAGTTCCTGCCATCTGAACACAGTAGTGAGACTGTAAATATGCACTTTACTTCTTTGTGTGCATGTGAATTTTTAAATGAAAAAAGTCATAAAACACTCAGTCTTTTCCTAAAATTCATGCGCTTTCCAAAAGAGGTGATTTAAGCCATAGTAGAGGAGAATGGCAGAACTTTATGACTCAAATATGGTTTCCCTGCTCATATTGAAAGAATACATAAGTGGTGAATTAAATTACTTTCAGAATATCTTGCTTTTTCACACTTTGGGGAGGCCATACATATCTTAATAAGTCTCTGATTATGGTAAGTGTCTCTGAAAATAAACTTGCCAATAGAATAGAAATAATTAATGAAGAAAATTTTGATGATGAATGAGAGTGAAATATACCTGAGTTTACTCAAGGTGGAATAGGAGCATGTTGAAGGATCTACTTAGATTATGTAAGTTTCATTGACCTTAAAGTTAATTTAAATGTGTTGTGTGTATGTTCCATAAAATGATCCTAAATGTACTGAGAGCAAATGAGTTGGATAGTAACTTTTGTTTAAGTTTTCTATTTTAAAACCAGATTCTAAGATCAAGGCTTTCAGGAAGTTGGCTAAATTGGATGATTTCTTTTTTCCTTTCTGTATGTATTGTTTTACCAGGGACAGATTCCTTCTTAAATTAGACTAGTTCTTTTCATACAGTGTCTTCAGGAAGTATAGTTGGACCAAATGGCAAGAAATATCAGCCAGAGAGTTTATGCATGTTGAAATGTATGGCTAAAAGAAAATACATTTTGGCTATTTTTGTGGCCTTGAAGGAAAATATCCCTTCCAGTTCTCTACCCTTAGCATGAATCATCAAAGGAAGCTGAAACAAGTGATGGTCAAAAATATTACAAATGTGCACAGAGTATGTGATTGTCTCTTGAAGGCTATGGCAAAGTTGTCTGGCACTTCCAGAGTGCATGGCCACCTTAGACAAACATTATGAAAACACTCGGAGCATAAAAAATCACCTATGTGAAACAAACATTGTGTAAATTTGAAGTGATTTTGACTTCATTTCAGAAATTATGTTTCTTAGACAAGAGGCCCAGGTTATTGTAATTTGGGCAGTACAGAGACCCAGCTTTGTTTTTGAGAAATCTCAGATGGCAGAGATTAGAATCTGCTAACTCATCTTTGTTAAGCCATTTTTGATATTATCTTAATAGAGTATAACTATGCTACCTTAATCTAGGGAGTGGTCACTCTACTATAGCAATAGATTGCAATTTGAATTTCAAATGATAAAATTCATTCCTCAAAGATTCTCTCTCCCCATTACCAATTTATGAAATTGAAACTTGGTTATTATAGCTCAAAACCCATAATATCCCCAGATTTCTGGGGTAGAAAAACTACCCCTTGTTCTAAGGAACTCAACTTAATGAAGGTCTGCAGGTAAAAAATCAAGAAAAATATTGAAACCAGGGGAATGAGCCATATTTAGAATGCCAAGCAGATTTACACAAAAGGTACAAACCCAAGAATCCCTGCAGAGTTACAGAGGAGGAGAATCTGGCCTGTGGCTCTGGTTAGAAAGCAAAACATGAAACAGAGAAACAAGTATCATCTGCTGTGCGATAATGAAGAAAGAAGTTATGTAATGTCAGCTAAAGACTGTTTTTATTGTTCTCACTTAGACATTGGGTCCAAGATTCTCAATCTGTTCTTGAATATTTTTTAAAAGCAGGTAATTACGAAGGACTTGTGACCCCTTGTTAACAAAGTTAACAAGAGATCTAACAGACATCAGTCTTTCCTGGTGGATTCTTGTTTGAATAGGAAAATCAGACTTGAAGTTGAGTTTCACTTAATTTCTTTACCTGACTTTGTAAAACATTTGTAGCATCTCTTGGCACCAATATGATGCTTAAATATCTTTGTTTTTTTCTTTCCCACAAAGAAATGGTTTCTTTCTATATGTGTGATTAGATATTATATCTTATGACATATCATTTGAAATCTCACAGTTTGAGCATATGTCTGCTATTCCTCTTCTTAGAGACTCCTTCTTTTCCAAGTAATTTCTTTTAAAATTTGGATTACATGTACTATTGCCTGGTTGACAGACTAAATGAGTTCGAAGGCATGTTTCTTGATTACTACATAAAGATGGATAAAGGTAAATGATTCACGCATTTGTATTCCATGTTTGATGATAAATTTCAAAGGCCCATTTTCTGCTTCCCTTTCTTTACACTCGTGATGATCACCATCAACTTTCTGAACTTAGAATTAACCTGGGCAATTCATTAGGGGAATCAGAGCTACCATTGATTACATCATAGCCAGATTGGTTTAGGGCCTTACGTTCAATTACTTTATTGGTAAAATTTTGCTTTAACTCTTTCATGGTTACTTTACATTTAAAATTTAGTAGATGCTTGTGGAAAACAAAGAAAGTTCAAAAGTTTATATTGAAAACTCCTACTGTCGCTAGCCTCAGATTTTGCCTTTGGTTCATTAATATTCTAAACATCTTTTACATCAAATGTAAATGGGCTTCATTATGTCTATTCTGAATTGACTCTGTCATTTCCATTTCTATTTTTCTGTCTACACTAAATTGGGTTGATAGATACACCTCCCATTCTCCTTCACATTTAAAGTAAATTCCCTAATCGCAAAACTTAAAATTAGGCCTGTCCTATTTTTTTATTGTAAATGTCAGATTCCTGAGAAGACACTGGCCTAATGGACCTGTTAGTAATCACTCAATCAATCAATACAAGTTTTCTCCTGTTTTTATTGTGTCAGTTTAGTTCAGAGTATTAGAACTTCTCCCCTTCTTTGAGGTTGGGTAGCCCTTCTAGGGTGTTCAGTATTGATCTGGGCTTTATTCACTTTCTTCTTGTGGCATTTGAGAAGGACCACCAAGTAGCAATTAGATCGCAATCCCTCAATTGTGGTTAGAACGGATTAGGTGTTCACCAATTACTATTCTGACAATAATTCTCAGAGGGTGGGCCTCATCTTGTGAGGTTTTTTTCAGGTCCTGCCAATCATTGTCAGGCGCTTTTAAATAGAAACACTTTCCAACACTTCAGAAGTTCCTGAAAAAAAATACATTTTTCTTTTGTTGTCTCTTTAGGTTTTTCACGGCTAACTACTGCCAAGATGTATAAATGGAATAGTTCAGCAAAGAGAATTTATCTGAGGTTTGAAAAGTCTCCTGCCTCATGATAATTTTTTCTCATTTTGTGATTGAGTTGGGACGTAGAATACAAGATGGGGAAGCAAAGGATCTCTTTTAGCTAATGCACTTGAACCACCAGAGAGCGGTTGATTCCTTAAGACAACCTCCGTGACTGTCTTATGGCTTGAGACCCAGAAACTCAAAACATTTTGGGAAAGGGGATTTAGACCTGCTGAGATTGAGTATGAATGTCTGGAATTCTTATGAACAGATCATACCTGGCTTCCATAATTTATAGAAATGAAAAAGCAAAATGAGTTCTGGAATAAGTTCCCTATTTTGGAATTGGCAAATAACTGAGGCTATTGTATTAATATCTGTGAAGGGTAGGGTAAAGAACTAGTCCTAATTTGGAGACGCTTTTCTGGTTTAGCACTGAAAGCCCCTTGTTCTGGGAACTTCCCTCTGTCCAGGGCAAACAGAACAGTTGGTTACCCAGAAAGGGATATGGGCATAATGGAGCCACTGTTTATTCTCTTTCTTTCATTGGGCTTTCTTTGAAGTAAGTGTTCAGATATGTGCATTAAGCATTCACTATCATTATTGGAGTACAGATGTGCATGTTATATATCCCTTTTTTTCAACTGATTTTTAAAAATGATTTGGGAGATGTATCACTGAAAAAGAGAGGAAGTCCAGAATATCCCAAACCATGGAATCCAACAGCCACATTCATGGACGAAATGGAAGAGTTCCCTTCATAGGAAATTTTTGGAAGGTAGATCAAGGCATACTTAAACAGAGGATCACGGATATTTCCACACTCAAGCTTAGACTGATAATTATTTTTTTTTTTAAATCAGTGTTCTATAATCTGCCTTGATACTGGGCAAAGGCAGGTGTGAATTTGTCTTGAGAAATCCACAGAGTGAATAGTCCACCTTGGGAGTTCATCTTATATGTCTGTTGACATGGATGATATGTAGCTATGTTTACAAAAGTTGGCGTATGTGCAGAAACCAAGATGGGAATTTAAATCTCTCTGGAATTTTGCTTAGATCAATTTAATAAAATATTCATGAAGATACATTTTCTGTCGAGCTTCTGATTGGGTTGAATTGAGTTGATGCAGTGTACTGTTTTAATGCCAGAGGAACTGAGCAATCAATATTGGGAAGTACTAGAGCAATGATATTCAAGGTCCAAATAGTTAGAACAAGTGAAACTTGCTTAAGATGGTGTCTTATGTTATGTTGTAGTTGGCCTCCAAACTCGTTATGCTATTTCTAAGAGAAGGAGAATTTTCAAATACCTATGGTAAAGGTGAGGAAAAAAGAAATGGAGGGAGTTGAAGCAGAAAGATTCTTTAGTACAGTAGACTGATTATGTTATTTCCATACACTAACTCATTCCATCTATTTAATTTTTATTTTACATTAGCCTTGGCCATCAATAAATTAAAAATTAGTAGTGACTCAAGTAATGCAAAGGCATAACAAAAATCAGTTTCAACTAAGTGCCATAACAAAAATATCAAATTTGGGGTGCCTGGGTGGCTCAGTCGGTTAAGCTTCTGGCTCTTGATTTCAGCTGAGGTTGTGATCTCACGGTTCATAGGTTCAAGCCCTGCATTGGACTCTGTGCTAACAGTGCGGAACTTGCTTGGGATTTGGACTATCTCCCTCTATCTCTGCTCCCCCCACTTGCTTTCATGTGTTCTCTCTCTCTCTCTCTCTCTCTCTCTCTCTCTCTCTCTCTCTCAAAATAAATAAACAAAAAAAGATCAAAATTTGATTAGTACTATAAAAGAGGCCATAATTCCAGTTGATGGAATTAGGAAAGGTTTTACTGAAGATGTAACTGATGAGATAGATCCTGAAGGGCAGGTAGAATATGAATTGGAAGATAGAATATTTTTGCCAAAGGGAACGATATTAGGAAAAATCCTGGTTTAGAAGAGCACAAGTAAGGGTAGACAGCCCAATTTTCCCAATTGTAGGATAAAGGTAAGAGATAACTGATATACAAAATTAGAAACATGGGCTAGGTTTATAGTGCAGAAAATTCTGAGTGACAGAATGAAGATGTGATTTAGTAGGCAATGCGAGAAATCAGATAGGTTTTAAGTAAGAAAATTGTGTAATTGGTATCTTGATTAAAAATTAATCTGGTAGAGGTATGGAGAATGCATTGGGTAGGGAAAGACTCCTTGTCTTTCATGTCTTTGCAACATACTGTCTAATGAATCCTAAATGAAACCTTAAATACATCTTTGCCAGCAGCCAGCTCTGTTTGTAGCTAAGACCCATGGTAGCTTTATATTTTCTACCTCTATCTGTGTTTGTGATGATGTTGGAACTCTTGGTTAAAGAACTGTATTGGAAAGGATAGTTAAGTCCATGCAGTAACAAATATACCCTATAGTTGCAGTGCTTTAACAAAGCCTGATGAAGGGCAGCCGAGTTTCTTCCTTATGCAGTGACACAGAGATCCAGGTTCACTCCATTTTATTCCTCCACCATCTCAACATATGGCCTCCAAGGAGGCAACCAAAGGGAAAAAGAGAGATTTAGAAGAAGCACTGTGCTAGAAACTGCCTCAATAAGTTTAACTGCTTGATAAGTGTCACTTCTGTTTATACTCCTTTTGATGCAATAAGTAGTCATACAGTTTTAATGTAAGTGTAAGGGAGGCTGGGAAATTTAAAGAACTATATGGATATTTGTGTTCTGCCACAATCCAACCTTCCAGTCATGAAATATCCCCTTGCCACTTTCATCTCTTTCGTAGAACAAACTCAACCCTTCTCCAAGGAGATGGATCTAAAATTTATTCAGTCACTGAATCTAATTTATAGTCCAGGAACCCTGAATTCACGATAGCCTCTGAATTAGGTCTAATTGTGTCTTCACTTTTTCCAGAGTTTCATGAACTTGAAAGACAAATTATATCTGCTCTTCTCCACAAACACAACAATGGAATGCTCATATTAGGAAAGGGGAAGGATTGGAAACAGCTCACAGTCCTTGGGTAGCAACAAATGTGAAATCCCTGCACAGATAAGGTGAAGGTCCCTACCTTGAGGAGGTGAGGGATGGGCAGAGAATGGGTGAGGGGGTTCCTTAATTAGGTCATAATTCTGCTCTGTTTCTTTGTCTGTTGTTCTCATTGGTCACATGTGAAGTGGATGCTGAGAAATGTGCCATCTTTGACTTAGCACCTTTTTCTCAGCACATTTCCTGCTCTTGGAAGGCTGGTGGCCCAAGAGTTGTCTTAAATTTTGAGAAGATGCATGGTTTTTCAACCAGTCATGTGGTTTCTTAGGCAATGCAGTTGCTTTACAAACTTAGTGGGTTTCAAATATATATTTCCAGTAAGTTTCATGTACTGGAAGAACACCCCAAATTCTTTTTTAGATAGTGTCCTTTAACCTGCTAAATGTTTTTTATCCTAATACCTTTTTCTCTCTCAATTTGATTGTGGCTACCTTAAAGCTATTAGGCTTGAATTAAAGGGCTGTATCCTTAATTTTATTCTTGCAATGAGTCATTTTATTAACTCATAATTTTTACTGTATCATAAATTAGAGGCTGTACATGTGTCCTGATACAGGTTTTAGAAGAGACATGGGCTGGAATCATCTACGTCTATGATTCTCAATGCCTTCCAAGGAAGATTGTAAATATCTGGATGCATTTTTGATTTTTATGACTAGAGGGATGAGTGGTACGTGTGCTAGTGGCATTTAGTAAATAGAAGGCAGGGATGCTGCTAAAAGTTCCATAATGCCCCGGGCAACCCCACTCAACAAATGATTATCTGACCAAAAATGTCAAGAGTGTCAAGGTTGAGAACACTACTTCCCAACACACACAGACATATTCCAGAACCTCCACCTTTGGTTAGTCCAGAATTTTTCAACAGTTTCTAGATAGACTGGCAGAACCATTCATCTTTTTCATATTTCTTTGCAGTTTCCAGGATTAATATTCTGGGAGATAAAACCATTAAGTGATAGTTTACCATTTTGCAGGAACCCAGTCCAGCTATCCTTATTTCATATATTTTGATATAGATATATTGTATGTGTCCCTACCACAATTCTAAACCCATACCAGTACTTAACATTATTTCAGAATAAGCTATTACCAGTGGTTTTTACCATTAAAGGGTAGCTTCTCCATTATGCCAACGTTCAGCTTATCCTTTAGAACAAATACAAAATCTAAAAACTTGGCCAAGTATAATCTTTGTGAAGGATGAAAATCTTAATGGCAAAATGCTAGAAATATAATTGACTGAATTTAATAGTGATTATAGGTAAAGGTAAGTAACAAAGAAAAATTACTATAGTTTTCATGAAAGGTTAATGTTAAAATTGTATTCCTGGGAAGTAAGTGACTTTGGGACATGTTGTTCTCTTGAGACATGGTTTAGAGCAACTCATCATTAATCAGCATTTTCTTTAAGAAGAACTAATGTTGTGGAAAGTTAACCTCATTTTATTTTTTTACTTTTATTTTAAAAGTTTAATGTTTATTATTTATTTTTGAGAGAGAGAGAGAGAGGGCATAAGTGGGGGAGGGACAGAAAGAGAGGGGGACGCAAAATCTGAAGCAGGCTCCGGGCTCCAAGCTGTCAGCACAGAGCCCAGTGTGGGTCTTAAACTCACAAACTGTGAGATCAAGACCTGAGCTAAAGTCAGACACTTAACCAACTGAGCCACCCATGCACTCTGAAAGTTAACTTCATTTTAGAGTGTATTCAGTACTTAGTGAAAAAGATAAGAAACAGGCTATAAAATGAATTGTTTTCTATTAATAAGCTATTGCTTAAAATTACTAGTCTTATCTACAAAAAATATGTGTATGTATGTATATATATGTATGTATTTATTTATTTATTAATGCATTACAGGAATTTAGTGTTCTCATCCATTATCAATACTTTCCCCCATTTTTGTTAGGTCTTTTTCCTTCTGGTGCTTATCTTATCTGTAGAGAGAAGGAATGTTTGAAGAAAATGCGCTTGGAATAATATGTTTGCTCCCCAAAGCATGTCTTCATAATAATCATAAATTCACATTGCTCAAAAAAAAAAAATCTATGGTGCAGGTGAGAAGGGGTTCATTTACAATCTGCTACATTTCCTGTACTCCCTATATATTATTTCCAGTTTGCCAGTTTTGATAGTTTTAGATTTGAGGCACATGGATTATCACTTATTTTGAATGATATATTCATTTTTATAGAGAAAGAAAAGCAGCCAGAAATTATAGAAATTGTTCTATTTCTTATGAGAATGTCACAAGTAGAATGCCAGATTGTTCACCTTGTCCCTTGCCCTAACATCAAACTGTTCTATTCTGTGTCTTTTTTGTAGTTATGAGTAATACCCCAAATATTTTACAGCACAGTGATGAGTCACAAAGTAAGGAACTATAAATACTCTTGTTCTCCAGAAACAATGAAGCTATCTATTCTTTCACATTCACCCACCTCATGTGCTGTTTCATTTAAGGTTAAGCTTTAAAAGAAAAAAAACACTTTCCCTACTTTAAACATTTAATCTCCAAGTTATGTTTTCTAGTAAAGGGTTTTATTTTATCTAATGCTTCATACATGTATCTAAATCTAGCTTATTATGTACTGCTTGCTACACCTAATCATACACTCAGGTCTGAATTACTCCACTCCTATTTAAAGAAAAAGAACAAAAAATAAGAATGGCAGATGTGTTCATAATTAATATCCTACTGGGTTAATCAGCAGATCCCTGGGAATGCTCTGAGACTTTTGATGCATTCAGAAAATCACTTCCTTGATCTATAGACCTCTCTTTCAGCACAGACATGGAATTGTTAGAGTTTGGGGAAGATGTGATCCTTGCAAACAAAGTAGTAAATAACAAGTCACAAACGTATTTCTTTGAATAACCTAATTCCATGCTTGATTTTGCGTATTTCACTGAGACATTCATTTACGTTTAACATTTATAGCGAGTACTATGTACAAGTGTTGAAGTTTACTAATATTGAATTCAATATTTCTTGTAGGCAATTCAAACAATTTGAAGTACAGCTCTTCTAAAACTAAATACAAACAGGATAGGCTTTTCTTTTGAAATAGGTATTTCAGAATTGTTGACTTATGGAATACTTCCGAATGTGAGGATAGAAACGGCATGGTAATTCAATGAAGAAGAGGAAGAAGGGGGATGGGTGATTTATAGGAAAAATTCAAAGTCTTCACAGTGGGCAAACCCTGAGTTGAAAGCTCATTCTCCTTTTGTGTGACTCCCCCAATTACCTAACAGCTCTGCTCTTCAGTTACCTCCTACAAATGTGGAAATCTGTCTGAGAGTTTCAGGTGTTAAATAAGATGGACTACTATTTAGGACATTAAAAAATGCTAAATTTGTAAGTTCAGTTTCATAGGGAACATGGAACTCTCATTGTAAAAACACTGTACTATATAAAAAGGTAAGTTTTAGTTATATTGTGGTTTGCATTTCAGTTTGGGAGTTAATGTATTCAGGTATGTGCCTGGCATATGGTGGGTAATCAACAAATACTGAATGAGAAAATGCTGGTTTAAACAGAAATCTTGGGATTTAACTAGGAATTTAGCAAAAAGGGGGGAAAAAAGGAACAGAATGGTAAGACGTTCATCAGCTCTCTCTTGACCATCTCTAATCTCTAGATTTTGGATTTGTGAAGTATTTCCTGCAAGCTGAAGGATATAATACATGATCATTTTAGGTGTATCACTCCTTGATAATTGTTTCAAGTACTTTCATTTTGTGTTTGATTTGTCAAGGGGTTACCTTGTCCACAACCTAGTTTTTCCATTGAAAGTGATGTTAACAGGGGTGCCTGGGTAGCTCATGTCAGTTGAGCATCTGACTCTTGATTTTGACTCAGGTCATGATCTCAGGGTTCATAGGTTCGAACCCCACATTGGGCTCTGTGCTGACAGTGCATAGCCTGCTTGGGATTCTCTTTCTTCCTCTCTCTCTGCCCCTCCCCTTCCACTCTCAGAATAGATGGATAAACTTTAAAAAAAAGTGATGTTAACAGTTTTTCTGAGCCAGAGAACTTATAACATCTCAATCTCTGAGGGGAATCAGGAGTATGGGAAGGTGAAGGGTTAGGCTTATACTCTGCCATGTTTGGGGATGAAGCATGGCACTACGTGTCCCAATGTGTTACCTGACAAGTATCCCCATGCCAGAGGGAGTCAGACATTAAATAGCAAATAAAAAACATCATGACAGATTGGAAGAGATTGAAGAGGAAAGAAAAACGGGTTATGTTTTAGTACTTCAGTATTTTAAGCTGCATTTCCCTCCATTTTTTTTTTTTAAATAAGAAGCTCCACATCTTCATTTTGCACTGGTCTTGCGAATGATGCAGCTCATGCCGGTATATGTGGCTGAATCTTAAGAAACAGTGATTTAGCCTGATCTGCCTTTGTCTTTCTCTTAGGCTGCATCTGGTAGAACTCATCTTCCTCACACTGCCTTTCAACCTCGCTGACCTTCTATCTGCTTCTTCAACATGTTTCTTTCTGTTTCTTACTTCAGAAACTTTATGCTTGCCAGTGCTTCCTCCCAGTTTAGTTTCATCTCTCTTGTCCTTTATTTCTCAGCCAGAGAATCACTTCTTCAGACGACCCCCCCTCAGCACTATAATTAAAGGGGCCTCTCTCCTACACAAGTTCTTTTCTCTTATACCTCCCTCTTTTGTTGCCTGTGTAAAACTTTAACTACTATCTGTAATTTCTTTATTGATCATTTTTGCTCAATCAAATGTAAAATTCCATGACGAGACTGTCACATTTGTATCATTCAAAATGATATACAAATGGCTAGAAAAGTTGGTAGTGCATAGGTGCACAATAATTCCTTGTTCAATCAATAATGTGCTATTCATCCATCCTAAAAATATATGAAAGATCTACTCTGGCAAAAGACTAAGATTTGAATAGGGTATTAATATGGCTCTTCTAGGAACTTTTAATCTAGTCAGGGAAATGGAAGCAGGTATACAATTAAAAGTAGTATAGGGGCGCCTGGGTGGCGCAGTCGGTTAAGCGTCCGACTTCAGCCAGGTCACGATCTCGCGGTCCGTGAGTTCGAGCCCCGCATCAGGCTCTGGGCTGATGGCTCGGAGCCTGGAGCCTTTTTCCGATTCTGTGTCTCCCTCTCTCTCTGCCCCTCCCGCGTTCATGCTCTGTCTCTCTCTGTCCCAAAAATAAATAAAAAACGTTGAAAAAAAATTTAAAAAAAAAGTAGTATATAATAGCTTGAATGGTCAAAATTAATGTTAATTAATTAAAATCATTGTTACGAAATGCCATTATTTCTTATGTGGCAACAGAATACAGTGGTTTGGAAACACAAGACTACAGGAAATCCAGCTTCTGTATAGTTGTCCTTATAGCAAGGAAGTCAGATTCTCAGGGAGAATAGCCTACAAGAATCTTAACTGGAGGGAACTCATCACAAACTTAAAGGTTCGTGGTGGTGGAATGGTAAGTGGGCTTAGTTTTCAAAAGTGCATTCTGGGAGCCAGAAGAAAACAGGCCTATTGATTTCCAAGAATGTGAATAGAGTTTATTCCTCCAAGTGTATGAAAAATAGCTGTGTTGTAAAAGGTGACTACTTATACCTAGGCCATGAATGCACATACTATGTCAATGCTCAGCCTGGAATTCACTCTCCCAAACCTTCTTGATTCATCTTTTGATCCTATTGTGAACTCTGCTTTGGAATTTATTTTTGTCTTCTTGGAGTAGATTTATGCTGATTATTTCTTCGATTCTCAGGCTTCCTCTTATCAAAGAAGGAAGTTACCCTCAGTTACCCATAGAGCCATGGCATCCATAGGTCCACGAGTCTTGAGGTTCTGAATCTCTATCTTAGCAATACTACTGGGTTCTCTTTTGTTCTAGGACAGCAACAGGTACATACAGAAGCTGGTTAAGGCATTAAGGGGTGGACAGAAAGTGATTTTATATTACCAGGCTGGATTACAACATCCATTTTTAGCTCTAGTTGGATACAGCAGAAAAGTAACAGATTTTAGGAGGAACATCCCACAGTCTAAAATTTTGTAGTCACACAACCAGTAAACTGGGTTATGGCTACTGATTATAGGAAAACAAAATCCATATACTGTCTTTTGGTTTTAGGTATTTTCCCTAGATCAGTTTGCTTAGAAGCAGAGCCTCACCTAAGACAATGCCTAAAACTAGGAAGGAGAGTATGTGTTAGGGAGAAGTTTGTGAATGAGTGAGAGAGGAGGATAGGGAAAGGGAAAAAGCTAAGCAGAGACTTGGTTTAGGGGTCCAACGTTAGTTTGATCCCACAGGGAAGCACTGGAACATAAATTGCATCAGAGAGTCTGTCCCACCTTAAGGAAGTAGGGCTTTTGCAACCACATTAGCCACTCACTTGTTCAGAGTCACCCAAAGGGAGGTGTTTCTCTCAGGTACCTTTAGTTTGGTGATCTCAAGATCCTGTGGGGTTATATTTCTGAGGAGGTTGAAGATATGAGCTAACAGCAGCAGGTAAAAGAATTAATATGTCTCTGACAGGGCCACCAATAATGTCTTCAGTGGACTCGCAGCGGGTAGAAGTAGATCTAGATGCAGGTAGGTGATTGCACCAGAGAATAGAGTCCTAACCTCTGGTAGTCCTCTTTCAGAAGAGCCAGAACACAAGACAGAAATAGAACAAGGGAAATACCCATATTAATTTCCACAAAGAAGACAAAGAAAACAAGCTAATGGGCTTGGACAGGTGGATATTGGAAAACTTTAAGACCCATAGATATTTTTAGATTTGTAGGTACTAACTACAATGCCTCAAGGAGAAAGAGGGTAGTGAGAAATTAAGAAAAGGGACTGAGACATTCACAAGAATAATCCTCAGTTATTCATTCATGTATTTGAGCATAAATTTATAGAGTCAAAAATCTGAAATTGCTGTGATCCCATGGCATCACATGGCACAGGACTGTGAGCAGGTAATGTAGGTGTGATTTTCATCTTACTGCACACACTATTCATCACTTTCATGTATATCATGAAATTTAAAATCTCTTTGAATGGAAAAACTGTGAGAAGATGCACACAGGCTAAGTTCACTACTGAGAAGAACAAAAGGAGTTGGTTTCAGAAAATTTTGGCTCTAAGTGAACTGTGTAAAACATTTAATATTTTTAAAATCACCACCTATTGGGTGAAGAACAGGATGTTTCTTTGTAGCAGCTATTCAAACCAACCATTTGAGAAATGGCTGCATTAGAACTTTCTGAAAAAGAAAAATCATCATAAACAGAGGAAAAAGTTGAAAGGATGGGCCAGAAGAACAATCATCATTTGATCATTTAATAATAGCCTTGACCAGTGTTTGTAATACTGAACACACTGAAGGCATTGTGCTTTTGAAAGAGGATACGTTTGGACTCAGATACAGTTGGTTTTTAAATTGCAGCTTGGCTAGTTGTGTGTATGTATGACTTTGGGTAAGTTACTTAAGCTCTCTGAGCTCATTTTCCTCATCTGTTCAATGGCCCTTGACAATATTTTATGAGGATTATGAAGTGACATAAACACAGTACCTGACATATAGTCAGAAATTGTTAGAACTCTTTCTTTCATTCCCCAATACTTGAGGTCTTATCTCTATGGTCCACAAGGTATGTGCCATCTTTGCTCTAAATCAGTTATTTCCTATCTGCTGGTGGCAGAAGGTATACTGACTGTAGCCTCCAGCTTGGAATTGGTAGTCACCAATCAAGTGGAGGATGAGTAAGTCTAGATTTTTTAGTACTCTGATGGTATGTGGGTGACTGACCAAATGAGGGAGCAAGTTGATCAAGGACTCCCAAAGGTTAAGGATATAGTAAAAAGCACTATGATTCCCAATGAAAGAACTCATCAAATATCCCTGGATTCATACTTAATACATTCTTTAAGCACATAATAGAATCATAATGTTAAATTAAAAAAAATAGACTTACATGTTTTACAGAGTGTTTTTTTCCCTTGAAGTTTAAAGTATATATGACATAAACTCTACTTATACTTTGCCATTTACATGCAATCTTTAACAATTTATTTCCAGTATTTAATACAAGGTCCTTAATATTATATTTTTCCTTCATAATTGAACCACAGTTGACTGGGTTTAAATCTAATAAGAGCATGATTGGGGTTAAAGATGTACCATAATGGGAATGACTAATGATTTCATCTTTGTTTCATCTGTATTAAGCTTATGAGACCTATGATTTTATCACCATTATCAGCATTCTCAATGTTCATTTTCCACTCATTTTGGCAAAATAATAAGGGCAAAGAGCAAAAAACATTCAAATAATTACATAAAGCCTGCTCTTACAGACAAAGATGGCATGGCTGCCCAAACAGAACTCTTGGCTGTCAGGCGGTGCCACCACACATTAGTGCAAAATGTTCGTTGATCTGCTGATGTATGAAAGTCTGGATTTGGCATACAAAAGGCACTTTGGAGTGTCGATGTATAATGCATGAAAGTGTTGGCTGTTCAGAAGCTGAAAATATGAGAGTCAGGGACAGCCTGTATGTACATGAACAAAGAAAAGGAGACAGATATAGTAAACCATGGCTGACTTTGTCCTTTAGGTGTTAAGGAGGACTTTCAAGTAGAGGTGTGTTTGAGTGCAGTCCTTAGAGGTGAATGGACTTGGGTCCGGGATTGGCCCTCATTCTAACTATGTGCCCATCTTGGAAACGTTGAAGAACATGGCGTGTTCAGGAAGTCTGAGCACAGAACATAAGAGTGTGGGAAGAGACAGAAGGAAGTTAGTTTGGAAACAGAGTTCGAAGAGCCCTGCATGCTATGTCAAGGAGAGAACCCTACTTTATTTTAGAGGTCAAAAGGTCTTTTTATGGTTTTGAAAATGAATTGAAAAGTCAAGTGATTTTGATAAAAATCCAGATTCTATGCCTCTCTTAAGAAAGAAAAACACCGAGCCTCCATTCCTGTGAGGCATTATGTGGCTGGAACAGGTTAGCTGCTGCCTTTTTTATGTAGGGCTTCTGTTCTCCATATCTTTTCTTCCTCTTGTTAGGGTTCTTTCATCTGGGCTTGGCATGCATTAAAATGTATGGTCCCTGAATGTAATGGGGACCATCAGAGGTTTTCAAGGAAAAAAAATAATGAGAGAAATCCACTTAACATTTTATCATAATTTGGGTACTGTGTTAGGTGCTATACAGTAGAAATTTGGGTGTGGGAGCAATAAGAAGATGGTTGGCGTGGGTTTGCTAGGGACAGGATGGGGGGAGAGGGAGAGAGAGACAGAGAGAGACAGAGAGAGACAGACAGTGAGATGCTTATTTAGGAATTCCAGGTGAGAGGTGGAGAAAATGTGAGTTTCCTCTGTATTTTTGTGAATTTCACAACACTAGACATATTGCCTTGCCTATATATGTATTTGGTACTCAGTAAATGCCTATTGAATTAACATATATTAACATATTGATAAACATTTAATCATTGTGTGGACTTTTTCATTCAATTTTTGGGCCCTAGTTCATCATTTACTAAATACAAGTAAGGAAATAGAATTCAATGATGGCTCCAAATAGAGACTAAAATTAAAGAAATTTTTGAAATTATTTTCAGTGTTTGATGTGGTACAGGCTGATACATTACAGAATCTTCGGTTGCTAGTTCTATGCTGATTTTTTTTCCATTTTTTTTTAAATAAAATTTATTGTCTAATTGGTTTCCATACAACACCCAGTGCTCATCCCAAAAGATGCCCTCTTCAGTGCCCATCACCTACCCTCCCCACCCTCCCACACCCCATCAACCCTCAGTTCTCAGTTTTTAAGAGTCTCTTATGCTTTGGCTCTCTCCCACTTTAACCCCCTTTTTTTTTTCCTTCCCCTCCCCCATGGGTTTCTGTTAAGTTTCTCAGGATCCACATAAGAGTGAAAACATATGGTATCTGTCTTTCTCTGTATGGCTTATTTCACTTAGCATAACACTCTCCAGTTCCATACACGTTGCTACAAAGGGCCATATTTCATTCTTTCTCATTGCCACGTAGTACTCCATTGTGTATATAAACCACAATTTCTTTATCCATTCATCAGTTGATGGACATTTAGGCTTTTTCCACAATTTGGCTATTGTTGAGAGTGCTGCTATAAACATTGGGGTACAAATCTCCCTATGCATCAGAACTCCTGTATCCCTTGGGTAAATTCCTAACAGTGCTACTGCTGGGTCATAGGGTAGATCTATTTTTAATTTTTTGAGGAACCTCCACACTGTTTTCCAGAGTGGCTGCACCAGTTTGCATTCCCACCAACAGTGCAAGAGGGTTCCCATTTCTCCACATCCTCTCCAGCATCTATAGTCTCCTGATTTGTTCATTTTAGCCACTCTGACTGGCATGTGGTGATATCTGAGTGTGGTTTTGATTTGTATTTCCCTGATGAAGAGCGACATTGAGCATCTTTTCATGTGGCTGTTGGCCATCCGGATGTCTTCTTTAGAGAAGTGTCTATTCGTATTTTCTGCCCATTTCTTCACTGGATTATTTGTTTTTTGGGTGTGGATTTTGGTGCGCTCTTTATAGATTTTGGATACTAGCCCTTTGTCTGATATGTCATTTGCAAATATCTTTTCCCATTCCGTTGGTTGCCTTTTAGTTTTGTTGATTGTTTCCTTTGCTGTGCAGAAGCTTTTTATCTTCATGAAGTCCCAATAGTTCATTTTTGCTTTTAATTCCCTTGCCTTTGGGGATGTGTCAAGTAAGAAATTGCTGTGGTTGAGGTCAGAGAGGTCTTTTACTGCTTTCTCCTCTAGGGTTTTGATGATGTCCTGTCTCACATTCAGGTCCTGTATCCATTTTGAGTTTATTTTAGTGAATGGTGTGAGAAAGTTGTCTAGTTTCATTCTTCTGCATGTTGCTGTCCAGTTCTCCCAGCACCATTTGTTACAAAGTCTGTCTTTTTTCCATTGGATATTCTTTCCTGCTTTGTCAAAGATTAGTTGGCCATACTTTTGTGGGTCTAGTTCTGGGGTTTCTGTTCTATTCCATTGGTCTATGTGTCTGTTTTTGTGCCAATACCATGCTGTCTTGATGATTACAGCTTTGTAGTAGAGGATAAAGTCTGGGATTGTGATGCCTCCTGTTTTGGTCTTCTTCTTCAAAATTACTTTGGCTATTCGGGGCCTTTTGTGTTTCCATATGAATTTTAGGATTGCTTGTTCTAGCTTCAAGAAGAATGCTAGTGCAATTTTGATTGGGATTGCATTGAATGTGTAGATCGCTTTGGGCAGTATTGACATTTTAAGAATATTTATTCTTCCAACCCATGAGCACAGAATGTTCTTCCATTTCTTTATATCTTCCTCAATTTCTTTCATAAGCTTTCTGTAGTTTTCAGCATACAGATCTTGTACATCTTTGGTTAGATTTATTCCTAAGTATTTTATGCTTCTTGGTGCAATTGTGAATGGGATCAGTTTCTTTATTTGTCTTTCTGTTGCTTCATTATTAGTGTATAAGAATGCAACTGATTTCTGTACATTGATTTTGTATCCTGCAATTTTGCTGAATTCAAGTATCAGTTCTAGCAGACTTTTGGTGGAGTCTATCGGATTTTCCATGTATAATATCATGTCATCTGCAAAAAGTGAAAGCTTGACTTCATCTTTGCCAATTTTGATACCTTTGATTTCCTTTTGTTGTCTGATTGCTGATTCTATCCTGATTTTGGACAATATTACCTTTACAATCAATTGTATTGAATATATGAGGATCAATAAAACCATTCACTTTACACTAATACTTTTAATTGTTTTATAAAATATTGAGAGGATTCAAAGAAATATTTATAAAATATAGGTAACTTAAATATCATTATGCAAAGATTGCTTATGTACGGATCACAGAATTATAAAATGGAACATTATTCCTTTGAAATCTTTTGTGTACCTTTTTCTGAATCCAATCCATTCCCATATAACTCAGAGAAAATCACTAAATTTGTGTTTATCATTTGTTTGCCTTTATGTTTTTAACCATATGTTTCTAATAGTAAGCCATATATTGCATGCTTTTGCAAGTTATCTTTAACTTTCCATAAATAGAACAATATGTATTCAGGGATTTGCTTTTTCACTTAATGTTAAGTTTCAGAGATTCAGACACTGATGCACGTAAATGTAATTAATACATGTAAAGGTAATTAATTGACTTTCTAGTGGTCTCCAACATTCCATTGTGTGATCACACCGTGATTTATTTATTAGATATTTAATGAGCATTTGCTTTTATAAGCAGTGCTAGGAGCGCCTGGGTGGCGCAGTCGGTTAAGCGTCCGATTTCAGCCAGGTTACGATCTCGCGGTCCGGGAGTTCGAGCCCCGCGTCAGGCTCTAGGCTGATGGCTCAGAGCCTGGAGCCTGTTTCCGATTCTGTGTCTCCCTCTCTCTCTGCCCCTCCCCCGTTCATGCTCTGTCTCTCTCTGTCCCAAAAATAAATAAACGTTGAAAAAAAAATTTTATAAGCAGTGCTATTATGAATGTTCTCCTGGTACGTATAAGTAAGTGTTTCTTTAGAGTTTAAACTGAGAAATTGAATTTCTGGATCAAAAGAAATGTGTGCATTCAAATTTGCTAGATTAGCTCAAACCATTTTCCAGAGTAGTTTGCCAGTTTACACAATGACCAGAAGTGTAAATATTTGTTTGCATAACATGTTTGCCAACACTTGGTGTTGTCAGACATAATTTTTTTTTTTTTTTTTGGCCAATCTAGTGGATGTATAATGCTTACCTTATTGTAGACTTAATTTACATTTTCCTGAAAAATAATGCCAGTTATTTCTTTTTCATTTGTTTGGATTTCCTTTTTTTATGAAGTACTTGTTCAATCCTTTGCTCATTTTCTCTTCTCTGTGTTCTTATTTATTAGATGTTTTTTGGAGATTCTGTATCCTAGTCCTTCATTATATATGTTGAAAACGTTTTCACTTTTTCTCTGGCTGCTGTCATTTCTTGAACAAATTGCTTAATTTGAACAGGTTCAACTTTTTTCCTTCCTTTCCTTTCCTTTCTTTTCCTTTCCTTTCCTTTCCTTTGCTTTCCTTTCCTTTCCTTCTCTTTTCCTTTCTTTTCTTCTTTCTTTTCTTTCTTTTCTTTTCTTTCTCCCTCCTCTTTTTCTGTTCTTTCTTTCTTTCTTTCTTTCATGTGGTTCAATTTTCTTTTTTTTTAAATTTTTTTTTTTTCAACGTTTATTTATTTTTGGGACAGAGAGAGACAGAGCATGAACGGGGGAGGGGCAGAGAGAGAGGGAGACGCAGAATCGGAAACAGGCTCCAGGCTCTGAGCCATCAGCCCAGAGCCTGACGCGGGGCTCAAACTCACGGACCACGAGATCGTGACCTGGCTGAAGTCGGACGCTTAACCGACTGCGCCACCCAGGCGCCCCACATGTGGTTCAATTTTCAATCCTAGCACTTTTTGTATGTGGTCCTTACTGTGTTTACAAAATAGTGTTCTATACTGTTTTATAAAACTTTTATAGTTTTGGTTTCCATATTTAGATCTGGGTTGATTTTTGTGAAGGGTATTAGGGAAAACTCAGTTTTGTTTGTGTTTCCCATATGGGTAACCAGTTGTCCCACTATTTGTTGTAAATGCCATATTTATACCATTGATCTGAAATGTCATCAAGTTTCCTTAAATTTGTGGATTTTTTGGGGGGGGATTTGTTGCTTGATTGAACTATTTTTAGTCTCTAGAAATACCACACTGTCTTAAATTTAATAAATTAAAAATAATTCTTGATACTTGGTAGGAGATACATGCCATCTTCTTCTCTTAGCAGGTTTTAGCCCTTTGCTTTTCTCCTATTAATCACCTCTCAAATTACATTTAAAAACTGTTATTTAGAGACTGTTGAGAATTTTATTGGTAAATTTGGGGAGATTTGGAATTTATGTTATAAAATTCTCCAACTTATGTACATCTCTCTATTTATTTAAATCTTATTTAATATTTAATAAAATGTATAACTTTCTCTATAAAATTTTTACAGAATTTTGCTAGATTTACTTTTTAGACCATATGTTTCTATAAAACATTAATATTTTATCTTTATTTTTATTTAACATTTTTTTAATGTTTATTTATTTTTGAGACAGAGAGAGAGCATGAATAGGGGAGGGGCATACAGAGCGAGGGAGACACTGAATCCAAAGAAGGCTCCAGGCTCTGAGCTCTCAGCACAGAGCTTGCTTTGGGGCTCAAACTCACAGACTGTGAGATCATGACCTGAGCCCAAATCAGATGCTTAACCGACTGAGCCACCCAGGCGCCTCTTAAATAACATTTTAGAATGTTGTACATTCTAAATTTGTGGCTGAGGTATAAAAAGTATAATTGACTTTCCTATGCTATTTTGTATCCTACAAGCTTGCTAAACTTGACTTCTAATCAATTCTAATAATATATCTATTGATTTTCTTAAGTTTTGCAGTGAAGCAGTAATATATCCATGATTAATGAAAGTTTTTATATTCTCATTTCTTTTGATTTCCTTTTCTTGCCTTACTATACTGGCCATGACAGTTAGTATAATGGTGAATAAAAGTGAAGATAGTAAGTATCATTGTCTTGTTCCAGATGCTGTAGGGAAAGCTTTCATTATTCCACTATTAAGAATAATGTTTACTATTTTTTCCCCCAAATACCTTTACCCAGTCAAGGAAGTTTCTATTTTTTGTGTGCTGAGAGGGTTTTTTTTTCCTTTAATCATGTGTAATTCCTGAATTATTAACTTTTCTAAACCAATAAACACTATTATATGATTTTTCCCTGTAGTCTATTAATGTAATAAATTGCAATAATTTGTTTTCAAAGGTAAAGACAACCCATACATTTCTAGGATAACCTAATATAGTCATAATTTTTCACACATTTCTAGGTTTAATTTGCTTATTATTTTTAGATTTATGCATCTAAAGATTATAAGATTAGCTTTTTCATATTGTCCTTATCTGGGTTTGTATCCAAGATATTCTAGTCTCATAAAATAACTTGAGGAATGCTTATTTTTTACTGTATCATAGAATAGATTTTTAGTATTTTAATTATATGGTCACTAACTGCTTCATAGAACTCACTGGTATAACTGTCCAAACATGGAATTTTCAGTACAGGAAGAATTATCTACAGATTTACTTTCTGTACAGGTTATAGAACTCTTAAGACATTCTATTTCATCTTTAGACAGTCATTTTAAGTTATATTTTTATAGTAAATTTTTCATTTAATCTTGGATTTAAAATTTATTCATATAAAACCAACTTATAATCTTTGTGAAGTTTATTATAATATAGTCATGCTTCATTTTTTATTTCTGTTATCTAATTTTTTAAAAAATTTGTGCCATATGATTGGCAATTTTATGATTGTTCTAAAGAGTGAGAAATTTTTATATCTATAAGGATAAAAAACAAAGTTTAAAGAAAGAAAATACACATACAATAGAATGAATCAGTGACTTTTCTTACTTTCTTAAGGTTTATTTTTATGTTTTTCTAATTTTATTTAATTATCTGATTTCTTTATTAAAATTGACATATAATCTTAATTCCTTTCTAAATACTGTTTTAATTTTACCCCACAATAGTGATATATAATATTTTATTATCATTTGGATTTAAATATATTATTAGTTTCATTATGTTTACTTTTTGAATCGTGATTATTTGGGATGGTGGGTTTTTTTCTAGTTATCTTTTGTTTTTTTAATGAGCTCTAATTTAATTATACTGAGATTAGCAACATGTTCTGTGTTCTTACAATCACTATAGTTTCTTTGGTGAATACCCTTGACATTTAACTTGAATACTTAATATATAACCATCTAATATTAAACAATAGCCTTATCCTTCTTTTAAAAATATGAGGACCTTAGTATTGCTTACATCCAATATCTCCTATCCCAAAGTATATGATTTTGGTATTTTTGGGGGGAGGCTATATTTTGTCATTCCACAATAAATTATTACTTTTGCTCTTATGAACATTGAATTCTTGAAATCAATTGTTCACAATTATTGTCCCCATCACACTGCATATATTATTCCATTGAATTTGGAATTCACTGTTAAAGTAAGTCAACTATCAGCCTATACTTCACTCTTTGGAAAATAATTTGACTTTTTAATTCTTGTAAGATTTTTCTCTTTATATTTAGTGTCTGTGGTTTCACTAGGGTGAGTCTAGGTGAGAGCTTCTTTTTATTTTTCTAACTTGGAAATTTGGAGGCCTTTTGAGTATGTGGATTTATGTCTTTCATTTGTATCAGATAATTCTCAGAAATTTACTTTTCAAATATTACCTATACCTTAGTTTTTCTTTTCTTCTTCTGTATGTGTTTCTATAAACACAACTGTTAGCGTGAGTTTTGCAGAGCACTCAAATTGTGTGAATTAAGGCCACAAAACTGTGTAAAAGTTGGCTTTTGTGTACTTACTTTGTAAACTTTGTCTTTACTATGAAGATTGGAACTTTGAAGATCACAGATTTTAGGGATTTTCTCTAAGACTCCTCATCTGTTTACTAATGTATCCCTGACCTATTATTTTTTTTATTTATCCCTGATCTATTATTAAATCTATCTTAAATATCAATTGTTTTTTATTTCCATAAATTCTCTTTGGTTCTTTTTTGAATCTGCTTGGTTATTTTAATTACCTATTAGTTTTTCTATTCATATTTTAATATGCATTTAAATATATTAAGTATGTTTATTTAATATTTTATATTGATAAATCCATCCCTGCTGTTTTTGTGTTTGTTATCTCTTTAGATGTCTTTGGGAATTTGGTGAGTTATGGAATTTTGAATGACAGCTTTATGTTTCTTTATGAATCTCAACTTTGGGAAATATTTCTGTCCAGGATGAACATAGGTGCTCTAGAGGGAATTTCTCTTCACCTCTGTGTAGTATCTGTGTTTATTATCTAGTTTGAAATCAATGTCAATTCAGTTTTTTGGATTGAGATTTTCAGAGTACCCACATGTATGAATTTAGGATACAAGTCCATGTGAAAACTAGCTTTTGCTTCTGAAATCTCAGGTAATATCTTTAACTGCACTTCTGCTATGAAGGATGGAACTCCAGGGTCATAGCTATTTAAGAATTTTTCTTAGTCCCCTTACCTTGAGCAGATTTCATTTTTCTGTCTTGTCCCTTGAGCCCTTGAAGGCCATGAAAGGAACTTTAATTTTACATTTGGTTAGTAAATCCCTCAAGAGGAAAACCTGGTTTCAGAGATCCTCTTAACACTATTTCCACTTTCACTTAGATTTTAGTCTGAATACTTCTTCTTTTCTTTTGAATTGGTCAAGGCACTTAAGGAGATATTAACATTTTTAGAAGTTTCTTCGGTGGAAAGAGATTGGTGTGCCATATTGCCAGAAATGGAAGTCTGACTATGCCTTGACTAGCAAATATTGAAAGAAAAGTTAGAGGAGAAAGAAAAAGTTACCAATGGTTTTGGTAATTTTCTCATCATTGGGTTGGTCTCAGCACAGGCAAGCCAAATAGGAGCGTGATTCCTGACTGTGAAGGATAGAGGCCAAAAAGCTACTCCTGTGGAAGAGGTTGGTCTCAGGATAGGCTGGGGGGAGTTTCACTTTGTCCCTCCAAAATTGGAGGGACAGAGTCAGTGTGTGGGTCCCAGATAGGGTTGCCAGATTAAGTACAGGACATATAGTTGATTTTAATTTCAGATATATAGTGAATATTTTCAAGCATATATCCCAATTATTTGCTTCCACCCAGTCATCTCTCATCCCAAAAATCTAAGGTTGGTGGCACTGGATATTGTGGAGTATGTGATTTATACGCACTGTATTGTGACTAAATGAGAGCCTTAGGAAAGTACTTGGCAAACTTTAGTGTGCAATACACATCACCAGGAATGCTTTATCAAACTGTGGATTCTGATTTAGTGGGTCTGGGGTGTGAGAAGATGGTCTTCTGTACTTCTAACATGAATGGGTTCTGCTCTAAATGTAAACATGGAACCTCCTCTTCAGATAAGAGAAATCTCAAACAATAATCTCTTCTCAATAGACAAGAACCTCTTGGTGCTCCCTCCTAGAACCATCAAGACAGAAATATTTTTCTCAGCTTTTGAACTTTGTTGTTAAAGCATGCTTGTAAATATCAATGGTAAAATGTGGCTATGTGTTCAGTATGCTCAGTCCTTGTAGGTAGCCCTTCCTGAAATATATTCCCAAAATGCTACCTCATCATTAAAATGCTGAGATAATGGAACCTACTCCTGCTCCCTTGCCTACTCTCTATAGCTGTATGTATGTAGTTCAGGATGCCTCACAGATGACTTGAATAAATATCAGTTTGCTATATGTGATATTCTCTAAAATCCCCAGAGGAGGAGTCATTTTCAATGAACAAATTTCCAAATAGATCACAGCTTATTCCTTCATGTTTCCTTGTATTTGAGGCAGAACCTGAGCCAATGTTAGGAAACATAGTAGCCACCATTATACCAGTTGCATTGATGGGAGTTTTATACCTGAAGTTTTGCATAAACTACGTGTAGATCTAAATGGGAAAACAATAGAAAAACAAAGAATGACAAAGACGTGCTAGAATAATTTCTATATGCTTACCTCTCTTTCTCCTCTAACCTCTGGTCGGTTTCATACAACATTTAAAAAAAAAGTTGGGAACGCCTGCAGTGAGTGGAGTCACTGTCTAGGGTTAGATTTTCCTACATTTTGTTAGAGGTTAGAAATGTTCTCTTTCTCTTTTGGAATGACTTTTCTCAGTTTTTCCATGAGATAAATGCATCATTCAAATTCATGAGTTTAGAATATTCAGAATGGTACAAAAAAACATGACTGAAAAGTGTGAGGTCTGTATCACCTTATCATCCTCTTTTTATCTGTAGGTGAATTTTTATGAGTTTTTAAATTTGCTTCTATTCCTATGATACTTCGGTAGTGGTCATTGTCATTTTTCAGAAATTTTGTTTCATTTATTTTTTTCCTAGAATTGCTGTGAAAGTAAATATAGATCATGATATGTTTTAAGAACAACAATTAAGAAAAATTTATTCTTTTCTCCTAATTCATCAAATGTCGATGCTTTTGCATGTGAGTGGTTATATCTCATTAATGGCTTCTGTGGTGTAGCTCTGTAATTAATATTTATATATTAGCTACAGTATCTGTTATTATGGAAAAAAGAATTATATAGTATAAAATTGAATGTTTTAAAGCATTCAAGTAAACCAAAAATATTTCCTCAAAAATGTGTTGAAAGGATGTAACAATCCAGCATGTGATTTTAATTAATGTCCAAGTAACTAAAAATGTATTTAGTTCATAAAGAAAACATATTGACATCTAATTATGGATCATAGAATTTGGTGCAGTGAAACCGTAGTGCATCTGTTCAGTGAAAACATAATCATGGAGAATACTAAATGGCACAATATATAATGAAAAATTGAAATAATGCACAAATAAGACCATTAAAAAAATCACAGTGTGAAACTAAATAGAGTTGGAATTTAGCAAGAGAGGTCTGGTAGTTCTAGATTTACTGATAACAGAGATTGTCAAATTCATACAAAATTTACTATGCTAATTTTAATGGTTGTGCAGCAGAAGAGTCTTTCTTTTCTCCTTTAATGGAATTTAAATTTTTAAAGTAGAAGAAAGTTCGTGCAATTAGCCCACTTTCATATTTTCAAACCTATATATAAATTGAACTAAAGGTTATCTTTTTGATAAATCATTTTTCTTCAATTAATGATGGCAAAGACTAACAAATGCCAAGAATGTTGACTTTATTTTTCACAATATTTTTGGCTCAACCCCTTTTTCTTTATTCCGACTGATTTAGGTCAGGCTCTAACTTCCTCTTACATGGGATTTTAATAGTTTTCTCTGTAATTCCTAATTGGTTCACTTGGTTCACAGTGGAACTTATACCTCCTGATCTCTTCCCCCCGCCCCCGCTCAATCTATTCTATAATTAACAGCAGTGGTTCTGTGATTTGAGGTTGAATTTCAACCACCTGGAGGAATTGTTGGAACACATAAAGCATCCTTAGAGGTTCTAGTTCAGGTGGTCTATGAAGAGGCCCCAGAATTTGCATTTTGAATATTTATTTATTGTGTTTGTGTGTGTATGTGTGTGTGTGTGTGTGTGTGTGTGAGAGAGAGAGAGAGAGAGAGAGAGAGACAGACAGACAGACAGACAGAGAGAGAGACAGAGAGAGAGTCAGAGAGAGCGGGGAAGAGAGAATCCCAAGGAGGTTTCTCCCTGTCAGTGCACATTCCAGTGTGGCTCTGTCTCACAAACTGTGAGATCATGACCTGGGCTAAAATCAAGAGTTGGATACTTGACTGAGCCACCCAGGCACACCAGAATTTCACTGTGAATTTTCTCCAGGTGATGCTGATCTTATGGGCCCATGGACCACATTTTGAGAATGACTGCCAGGGCATCTTACTAATTCCCCTAAAGGTAGTCTTCCCCCAGTGATCCCATTTTCACAGCCTTTATTGGCTTCTTTTGGTCTTTCAAACCTGACTCAAATTTAACAAGGTATTTAGGAATTTCTACCATGCGTCCCCCAACCTATCTTTTCTGCTCATCTCCAAGTTATCTCTCCCTGGGCATTTGATGCTTTAGCACATGGAATAATTCACAGTTAAAGAACATGCCCACATATTTTTCTACCTTCATGTTTTATTTGCTACTCCAATCCGCCTGGAAAGCTCTTAGCTCTTTATCTCCATATTTCAGTCATTAAGTTCTCAGCACAAATGATCTCTCTGCCATGAAGCATCTCTGATTTTCTCATTTACATAGGCCACAAATAATGGCACACTTCTCTGAACTCTTTACACATTTGTGTAAAATTTGTGTAAAATTAATCTTTTATTAATTTCTGCTTGCTCCACTTTCTATTGTTTTTACTTGAACACATATCTAAATTATTCCATTAGCTTATAAGGTATTTTGGAATAGAGCTTGAATTTTGTCATTTTTTCTAGCACTGTGTTTTATAAATAGAAGTTACTAATAAATATTTGTGGATTTTTAAAAATTTATATAATAATGAAAATAGCAATGAGAAAAATAATGAGAACATTTAAGAAGGCTATCTAGAATCTACTAGACTCTTACTATGTGGCTAGGCAGCATTCTAGCTGTACACATTATTTCATTTAACTTCCTCATTTTTTCTATGGGATTATATTCATTCCCATTTGATAGATGAGGAAACTGAGGCACCAGGAAGTTAAGTAACTGTCTATAGTCACATAGCTGGTAAGTAGAGTAATTGGGATATGATCCCAGGAGGTAAATTTCAGAGTTTAGTCTTGTAATGCCTTATATAATGAAGCTTCTTTTTTTTTTTTTTAAGTACATACACACATGTATTTTGTTTTTTTTGTTTTTTTTGTTTTTTGTCTTTTTTTAACGTTTTATTTATTTATTTTTATATATGAAATTTATTGTCAAATTGGTTTCCATACAACACCCAGTGCTCATCCCAAAAGGTGCCCTCCTCAATACCCATCACACACCCTCTCCTCCCGCCCACCCCCCATAAACCCTCAGTTTGCTCTCAGTTCTCAACAGTATCTTATGCTTTGGCTCTCTCCCACTCTAACCTCTGTTTTTTTTTCCCATTTTTCTTCCTTCCCCTCCCCCATGGGTTCCTGTTAAGTTTCTCAGGATCCACATAAGAGTGAAACCATATGGTATCTGTCTCTCTCTGTATGGCTTATTTCACTTAGCATCACACTCTCCAGTTCCATCCACGTTGCTACAAAAGGCCATATTTCATTTTTTCTCATTGCCACGTAGTATTCCATAGTGTATATAAACCACAGTTTCTTTATCCATTCATCAGTTGATGGACATTTAGGCTCTTTCCATAATTTGGCTGTTGTTGAGAGTGCTGCTATGAACATTGGGGTACAAGTACCCCTATGCATCAGTATTCCTGTGTCCCTTGGATAAATTCCTAGCAGTGCTATTGCTGGGTCATAGGGTAGGTCTATTTTTAATTTTCTGAGGAACCTCCACACTGCTTTCCAGAGCAGCTGCACCAATTTGCATTCCCACCAACATTGCAAGAGGGTTCCCGTTTCTCCACATCCTCTCCAGCATCTATAGTCTCCTGATTTGTTCATTTTGGCCACTCTGACTGGCGTGAGGTGATATCTGAGTGTGGTTTTGATTTGTATTTCCCTGATAAGGAGCAACGCTGAACATCTTTTCATGTGCCTGTTGGCCATCCGGATGTCTTCTTTAGAGAAGTGTCTATTCATGTTTTCTGCCCATTTCTTCACTGGGTTATTTGCTTTTCGGGTGTGGAGTTTGGTGAGCTCTTTATAGATTTTCGATACTAGCCCTTTGTCCGATATGTCATTTGCAAATCTCTTTTCCCATTCCGTTGGTTGCCTTTTAGTTTTGTTGGTTGTTTCCTTTGCTGTGCAGAAGCTTTTTATCTTCATAAGGTCCCAGTAATTCACTTTTGCTTTTAATTCCTTTGCCTTTGGGGATGTGTCGAGTAAGAGATTGCTACGGTTGAGGTCAGAGAGGTCTTTTCCTGCTTTCTCCTCTAAGGTTTTGATGGTTTCCTGTCTCACATTCAGGTCCTTGATCCATTTTGAGTTTATTTTTGTGAATGGTGTGAGAAAGTGGTCTAGTTTCAACCTTCTGCATGTTGCTGTCCAGTTCTCCCAGCACCATTTGTTAAAGAGACTGTCTTTTTTCCATTGGATGTTCTTTCCTGCTTTGTCAAAGATGAGTTGGCCATACGTTTGTGGGTCTAGTTCTGGGGTTTCTATTCTATTCCATTGGTCTATGTGTCTGTTTTTGTTCCAATACCATGCTGTCTTCATGATGACAGCTTTGTAGTAGAGGCTAAAGTCTGGGATTGTGATGCCTCCTGCTTTAGTCTTCTTCTTCAAAATTACTTTGGCTATTCGGGGCCTTTTGTGGTTCCATATGAATTTTAGGATTGCTTGTTCTAGTTTCGAGAAGAATGCTGGTGCCAAAATTCTCAATAAGATACTAGCAAATCGAATTCAACAGCATATAAAAAGAATTGTTCTCCATGATCAAGTGGGATTCATTCCTGGGATGCAGGGCTGGTTCAACATTCGCAAATCAATCAACGTGATACATCACATTAACAAAAAAAAAGAGAAAAACCATATGATCCTGTCAATCGATGCAGAAAAGGCCTTTGACAAAATCCAGCACCCTTTCTTAATAAAAACCCTTGAGAAAGTCGGGATAGAAGGAACATACTTAAAGATCATAAAAGCCATTTATGAAAAGCCCACAGCTAACATCATCCTCAACGGGGAAAAACTGAGAGCTTTTTCCCTGAGATCAGGAACACGACAGGGATGCCCACTCTCACCGCTGTTGTTTAACATAGTGCTGGAAGTTCTAGCATCAGCAATCAGACAACAAAAGGAAATCAAAGGCATCCAAATTGGCAAAGATGAAGCTTCTTATAACATAAAAATGTAGACACTTAAAACTTGGGCACCAAATGGACAGATATGTCTGCAAAACTTTAACAAAAACTGATTGAACAATGATGATTACCAACTCGTATTCAGTATCAGAGTGGCCCTGAAGATTCCTTCACTTGCAAATCTCTATAATTCTCCAGTCATTCCACTTACCCATTCATTTATTTGTATGACACAATCATGAAGAACCCAATATACCCACTTTTTGTTTTCATTATATTGTGGTCAAGTATGTTTCTCTGAGTGGCCCTGAGACCCCCTGCATCAGTAGTACCTTGGGTGCTTGTAGAGAATTCAGAGTCTCAGAATTAACCAAGATCAACTAAATCAGAATTTCTGGAAGAAGTGCTTGAAAAATCTTCATTTTACCCAAGCACTCTGGTGGTTCTTATGTACACAAAAGTTTCAGAAGTACAGTTCTCTCTGGGTCATCAAACTGGTCAGTGTGATTTATGAATATCCATTTAGTGTGAGTGGAGTGGAGGTATAGGGAAATAGATTCCAGTTTGTGACAACTCTGAGTTAGATTGTTGCATATAGGATGTCTGTGAAGGCACAAAAGCACTTGGTGAAGATTTGTTTGGATTACCAAGAATTCTTTGCAAATGAGTCAGTGTGGGTTATTTAAATAAATAATCAAGTCACCTTCCCTTTAACACATATAGAGATCAGTTATTCTAGTGTTTCTTAATCTTAGTTTACCAACACCTTTTAAAAAAAAAAAGAACCAAACACTCCTTTGACTTTAGAGTTGACTTAAATTATATTAAATATAAAGTTTCTTAAATATTGTTTCTTAAATATAAACATAAAACAGTTTACAGTTTATACAGCTATAAAATGAAGCATAATGTATGAAGTCCAAACAAATCCATAGACATACTATTCATTTTACAAACGTTAAAAATGAAGATTTTTTTCAGTTGAAACTCTATTTCTTGTGTTATATTTTAAAGTAATGAATGTGCCTCTTTGTTTACCATGACATTCATTGTCAATGTAATTTTGTAAGCTTTTGAACACAAGGGTCTGTAATTTGAATCATCATTGCTTTAATTATTTCTCTTTTTAATGAATTTTTAATTTTAACCACTATTCTTTTATTTTCATGAGCCAATCAATTTAAAAATATGTATAAAATATAAAATACAATCATAAAAATAACTAAACAAAACACTTTCCAGAGCATATTTGGTTTTATATGCACTGATAATGAACTATTATTGCAAGATGCTCTGTAGTCAGACTAGCCTGCATTGTCAGTCAGGCAGTTTTTTTTCTGCTCAGTTTGTTTTCACAACAGTGAGCTTTTTGATGACAACTACTGTGTAAACTTCACTCAGAAAGCATGCTGGACATCATTTGGTCTTTAGTTCCTTAGAACATGATAGAATGTAAAGTACCTGGTCGTAAGGCAGTCATGTAGACTGGATGGAATGTACTAATACCAGAATTCTAAAATTATTTTAGAAAACATGATATTAAAAACATCAAGAACATCAACAAAATTTCTGAAACTTCAAAACCAAAATGGGTAGACCCTTGTTCATTGGACCCTTCAAAACCTGTAACTATTCCTTGGTGCACCGGTTTGTATTGGAGTGTAGGGTGAAAGAGGAAATTAGCAGAAAAGAAGAGAAATTTTGCATCGTGGACATGAACTTCTACCGGTTGGTGGTTAGGCACTCAAATAAAAGAAGATTTGAAGAAAGGAAGAATATCGTATGGATAAAATTGCAAAAGTAACAGAAACCATTAGCACTCTTCTTTCTTGCTTTGTGCTCTCCTTGCAGACCACTCAGGCATCTCTATGCCATGCAAGAGGTGACCTCTCATACAAGCAAATTGAATACAAAAGCTGAATGTGCTCAGGTTGAGTTTTTGGTCTCTAATCTGCGGCATGTTGTGACGGTCCTGCATTTATTACATATGTCATTAGGCAATCTTTGCCCTGGATTTCTAATGGTTTAAGACCTTTTGGACATCTTCATTCACCGTTATCAAATGATATCACTCACAAGAGTAGAAGAATAAAGTCCATTTTCCTGAATTCTTAAGCATCTTTGCTGATACGAATCTTTAGTTCTAAAGAGCTCCATATTAAGGGAATTTAAAATTGTTTTCTTCTAGAAATTTAGTCCATTGTATAACACCTCACATTTCTGTGTGGGCATCCTTGTCCGTATCTAATCCAAACCCTCTGTACTGCATTTTATTCTCTCTCCCTTTGTCTGTCTTTAGCATCAGAAGAACAGATGGCCATCTTTTGTCAGTACTTGAAGATTGTTTCTAAGAAACATTAAGTGTGCATCAGGCCTCAGTTGTTAGACAAAGATCCTTTTCAAAACAGAAGCTGAACAGTCTCTGAATTCTTCAGGTGTGTCTTGAAGCCCCAGTTCCCCTTTTCCTCACTTTAAGTTGTGTAATAGCTTCAAAGTTTTTTTTTTGTTTGTTTTGTTTTTATTTCTTTCATCCCTATTTCCAGATATATAATCATTAAACTCACTCACATTGAGGTGTAAATGACTGCTAAAGCTTAAAATGTAAACTATTGGGGAGAGTATCTTAATTTTAACAAAGAGCACTTTTTTTTTTAGATTGAGGTTTTAATCGCAAAGCTACAATATCTGTGATTTTGATAAGGGAGGGTGGGAGGAGGACTGAGGATAGCTGTCCACACTGCTCTAATCATTCTATGCAGGTGATTGGTAGAATGCTCCACATGTGAGAAGCAGCTCTCTTCATTCATGATTCATTCAAAAAATATTCACAGAGCATCTAGTGTCTGGGGTACTGGGAATACAGCAGTGAATTAAACAAAGTCTTACAGAACTTATGTCCTTTTGGGGGTAGAAAAACAGTAAACAAACCAACAAAAGCAAGAAAATGCCAGGTGTGTGAAATGTTAGGCAGAGAATTAGAATAGGGCAAAGTGAATAGAGAGTGAGTGGCTGGCTACTTTTGATTTGGGAGTCAGGAAAGGTATTTCCTGGGAGAGGTGACACCTAAATTGAGATCTGATTGTAAGACAAAGCCAGCCCTAAGCAAAGGCTCTCCAGGGAGAGGTGAGAACAAGTGCAAGGACTCTACAGATGGAGGTAAACTTAGCATGTTAATACCTGGCTCTTACTAAAAAAGAGGGAGTCTAGAAGATGAGGTGGGGGGAGAGGGAGGGACTAGTTCATGTGGGGCTTTGATATGTCAGGATAGAGATTTAATATTTTATTCTAAGCAGGGTTGGAAACCTTTGGAGCCAGATTTGATTTTCATTTTTAAATATTACCAGGTCTGCTGTGTGTTATAGCAGGAATGAACACAGTAAAACCAGTTAGGATCTTGAGTATTCTGGGTGAGAGAAAATGATGACTCAGGTGGAAATTTGGAGAAAAGTTTGAGGAGGTTGGCAGGGCTTGCTGATGGGTTGAATGTCGAGAGGGAGTGAAAACGGGAGTCAAGAGTAATGCCTAGGCTTAGTGCTTGACTAATTGAGGGGTGACAGTTTATTATTATGCGGAAAACTTAGGGAATAATAGGTCTAGAAGTAAAACCAAGATTTCATAGTATAATGTGTAGTAATAGTTTGGGTCACAGACTTGGAGGTTAGTCAATATCTGAATCTAATTCTTGGCTTAGGTGCTTTCAGACTCAATGATCTTGAGCATAAATGGAGATCAATATAAGCATAGCATTGTGAAAATGAAAAAAAATAGACAATTAATAGAGAATACTCAGGGGCATCAGCATTATTACTAAATTTGAGATTAGAATTTGAAATCTATTTTTTTCTATTTTCCAGATTTTAATATTCTTTGTTAATATTTTGTGCCATGACTAAGCTGTCTTCCCAAATTGCAGAGTTTAAAAATTAAAACACTAGTGTTGTTGTTTCATCAATTATTTAACTTACAAGTTTACATTCCTTTAAATATACCACAGTGTTGTTTTAACCATAGTAATGTGTTGCTTTCTAATGGTCAATTGTTGAAAACTCATAGATATTTACACCACTGATCAGTACAAACATTGGTCATTTTCCCATCTTTCATTATCCTATGTGGTTTTCTTTATAAAGAGTAGGAACCAGAGTTAACCACTTTATCCATATGCTTTTAACCTTTTATTTAAAAACAGTGTACTGTATGGGGCACCTGGGTGGCGCAGTCGGTTAAGCATCCGACTTCAGCCAGGTCACGATCTCGCGGTCCGTGAGTTCGAGCCCCGCGTCAGGCTCTGGGCTGATGGCTCAGAGCCTGGAGCCTGTTTCCGATTCTGTGTCTCCCTCTCTCTCTGCCCCTCCCCCGTTCATGCTCTCTCTCTGTCCCAAAAATAAATAAACGTTGAAAAAAAAATTAAAAAAATAAAAAATAAAAAAATAAAAACAGTGTACTGTATTCTAGACTTCAGCAAACACTACTCTTCTCTATTTGGTGTCTTTGTCAGACATAATTTGTTAGTATCTCTTGCATTTTTCCAGGTTTCTCATGAAAATGGAAGCCTGGCTCCTGGACTTATTATCATGGTCTGCTTTTTGAAGGTAGTATAGTAGGAGAGATTAGATAAAGTATTTTTTTTCCAGTTTTGAAGGACATTTCTCTTTTTTTAGGCTGTGTTTTATGAGAAAGGACAGAGCTTACAATTGAGAGAAAAGGAGCTTGGCATGACACTAAGGTCATTTGTACCAAATTGTACAAAATTTTTGTGTAGAAGAAATATGGTTAAGTTTTGAACAGCTAGAATTGGTAAATGCTATTTATTGGTCAATATTCTTTGGTCCCACATTAGCTACCTTGAAATTTCTAGACAGGTAAAGAAGAGAGGATCATTATCACTGATTAGGAGGATGCAGGCAAAGTGATTAGTACTTTGTGTAACAAAGTTTTCTTTTTTTTAAGTTCATTAATGAAAATGCTGACGAGAGAAGAATCAAGAAAGGATAAATTGCACATATTCTTCCTCTAAAAAATAATATACTTAAAAATGGCTCATTAATTTCTAGCCTGGTGGTAGTATTGATGACATCATACTCCTATGAGAGCAGCCTTTGCATTTAACACATTTTACTCATTCATGTTTAACTCATTCAATATGATCAGTTTATCAATATAAATAAGACCATCAGTGAGCCTGTTATAGAAATATGCATACTTTGTTCCTAACGTATATGCCTCTTTGCTAACCAGAAATTATTTTGTTGGGCTAACTCAAGAAATTCTGAATGAAGGCGCAAAATGAAAATGTCCAAAATGAGTAAGAGGTACTTGTGGTTTAAAAGCATTATAGGGTCCAAAACTCTGAGTAAGGAAATCATTTTATATTTACTTCAGAGAGACACTATTTATCTCTGTTGGCCAACATACTCTGAAACAACTATTTAGTTTTAATGGATATATATCTTGCCACTCTGCCATCAGTAATTTGAACAGCTTGAAATACTGTATGTCATCTTACATTGCTTTCTCTTTGAAGCAAACACAATCACTGGATTGTTTTTCATTGATTTAAAAACATTGACTTGCTGAAGTATGAGCCTGTGTGCAGTCATAATTCTTGTCTTTCCTTCCTCGGCAAAGCCTGTGATAATTCTCTGAGTTTCAAGCAGGTGTCATGCATCAGATCCAAGTGCTTAATAAATGCACCAGAAGTATATTTTCCTTAAGGCCTTGTGTTTATCCCATTTCCATTTATCTTGTGAAATATCTTTGAATGCTTTTTTAAAATCCTGGGAAAGAGCAGGTTAGCATTTCTACTTGGCAAGCAGAGCTAGTAAGTGTAAGGCTCCCTTGTCTATTTTGACCTTAACCAACATCAGTGATTCCCAGTTTATGTGCCAAGGGGCTGTGAAGAGCAATGGAATTGTTGGACAGAGCCCACCCATCCATATGCACATCAAACTTTTTTTTTTTTTTTTAGTTATCTGAAAAATATTTCTAATGTGAAAGTGTATTGTATTTTTCCCTAAATGCATATAAATGCTGCTGTGATCAATAAAATACAAATACATTTAAAAGAGATGCCAAATTCAAGATGGCATTTTGTCACTACACTTTCTCAACGGATGGTACTGGGTTACCTGTATTTTTTTACATTGTAATTGATAATGCTTAATGCATTACATTTTAATAAAAGATGGTATTACTGACCATAGATACCTTACTGATTCCAATTTGAAATGTGTACCCTATCCATATCGTGAAGTGGTCATCAGCAGTTTCACATTAACTTTGGTCAACAGCACATGAATACATTAATAATAGCAAAGCTAACAACAACTCTGATACTTTATTGGGCTCAGGGAGTCATTTAGTTTTTACAGCAACCCTGTAATTATTATTATTATTTCTTTTTTGCTAAGAGGAAACCAAGGCTCAGAGAACTCAAGGATACTGCCTGAGGACCCTCACTGAACTAATGAGTAATGTGGGCTCTGAGTCCTAGCTTGGCCATCTGACTCTAAACTCCCTGCTCTCTTGACTCCATTGTACTATGTGTGTCACATGTGAGACATGCGTATTTAAGTTGTGCCTGATTCTGGAAGAATTATTTGTGGAATGGATATAACTGGACCTGCGTTACATTTTGTTGAATCTATTCAATTATGATTTTTCAACAACATTTAATCTAGAAAGATTTGTTTGTGAAATCCATGACATCAGATTAATGCTGTTCAAACCAAGCAATTATAGCAACTACCCCTTACTATAAAACCAGCAGCCACCTGCTAAACATGCCCAATTTTGACCTACTATTTCAAATATCAAGAAAATGGAGGAGAAAAAACAAAACAAGCAATGACATGGAAATTTAAAAACTTAAGTGTAGGGAAGAAAAGGAGGAAAGAGCTACATGTAGTTCATGGACTTTAAAAAGAGAAAGATCTGGGGACTTATCAGTAGAGTTTCTGAAGGGCTTTAGCTCATTCTTTTATTTTAATTACTAATTGTTCTGGTAAACTAGGTACTTGCCTCACCTAACACTTTTCTACTGTATTCTTCTTCTCATTATTCTCCCTTCCACAGTGGAAAATCTTACTGTTTGTTTACAATCCAGAGTTTTAAAGAAGCTGAACTAAAATTGGCTGCTTCTGGGACATCCTTGCCAATGGATGGGGTCCAAATTGGCTCTGCCATGAGGAGGCAGCTATGCCCACATAAGGATATTTTGGCTTAGTACTTCTGTCATCTTGTTGCCAGGCAGACAATCATCCAGGAGTGGGAAAATACAGCTGGGGCAAATGTTTATAGTTAGAATGGTCAGCTGGTTGGAGCACCAGTCTGAAGGAAAGGCTATCTGGTGTCGTGTTTGCCTCCTCATGAGAAGCACTTAATGTTGGACTTAGCCTCTTAGTCCCCAACCAGATGGACACAGACCACAGTACATATACCTCCTATCTGCCTGGGGATATTTCTTAAAGTGTTTGTTTTATTTATTCCAGTCCTGACTAAAAAGAAGATAACAACTTTCTTTTCTGATATGAGAACAAGGAAATAACTGGCTTTTTTCATGTTATAGTCAAGTTTAGGAGAAAGAACAACTCTCTCAGCTTTGGAAGAAAGGCTTCCTTTTAAATGTTTCACATGGGCTAATATATTACCTGAAGATTGGATAACAGAGAATGTGTATAAAAATCACATGTAGAAAGCATATGTGTAAAACATCGATGTATATACAGTATTTATGTAAAGATGTCTTTATCTAGACATTCCGGCATAGCTCCTAGTTAAGCCACAACTTTTATAATGGGAAAGCACATCAGATTTGACTACATTGGCTGTTTCACTGAAGGAGCCACACAGATGGGAAAGAAGCACAGACAAATTGCTTTTGGCTCTCTTTGCCTTTATAACAACATCAGATATATTTAGTTTCTTTTTCTTTATGCGTTGTGCATGTTTCTGCCTCATATAGAAAGTCATTGCACATTGTCTTCATCAGTTTTGCCACCCTCTATTAACAGGCCCATTTAGCATTTCATTTACCTTAAAATTTTTTTTTAAGATCTGAAGATATCATGGGGAAAGCCATTTTTGCAGATGCAGATGATAGGCAGTTAGAAATACTTTAATATCATGGAAGCAATTCTTATTAGTAGAAAAGAGAATCTCATATATTTGACTTCATGGTGGATGCATATTTCTGTTAGGCACAAACTGCACTTCCCAGCTGAATGGACCTCTACACACGTCTTAGTTCCAATAATTCAAATAAACTTTTTTCTTTGACAGACCCTGTATTAACATGATGAACTGTGAGACTCATTAAAAACATTTAATTAGATAATGTTCATATGAGCCTTTCATAAGGTGGTCCCTTTGTTCTCACTGTTTTGAACGTTCCCATCTGTAAATGGCAATTGTTGTTGTTTTCATATCCAGGCTCCTTGTGATGTTACAGTGTCAGGTTGGAAAAAAAGTATGGTACAGCTTCCGTCAAGTATCTCGCTAGGCTCTCTAGTAATTATTATTCTCCCAAACTAGTCTCTGAGCAAGGAAGTGGAAATAATCCAAATGTCCATCAACTGGTAAATGAATAAAGAAAATGTGGTATATCCATACAATGAAATACAATTCAGAAATCAAAAGTGACAAACTACTACTGGTACATGAATCAACAGGGGAACCTCAAACACATTATGCTAAGTGAAAGAAATCAGACACAGAGACTACATATTGTGTAATTAAATTTATATGACATTTCTAGAAAAAGAAAATCTATGAAGAAAAGATGCAGATCACTAGTTGCTTGGGGCTGGAGATAAGAGTGGATATTAACTGCAAAATATAAGAGAACACTTTTTGAGGTGATGAAAAGTGTTAAACTGGTTGGTGGTGAGGTTGTGCAATTGTATATATTTATTAAAATCATTGAAATGACACTTACGCTAATTGGATTTTATGGCATACAAGCCTACCTGAATAGGTCTATGATTCTGAAAGTTTATTACTTCCTATAGCTCTATATCCACTGTATTCCACTTTCACATGCTATGTATTTCAGGGAAATTGGAGTGTGTGTGCATGTGTGTGCATGTGTGTGTGTGTGTGTGTGTGTGTGTGTCTTTGTGAATGTGTGTGACAGATACTCTCCTCTCCAATATATTCCAGCCATGATGGAATCCTATCTGTTTCATGAATATGCCAAATTCTACTCTGTTCCAGGAAATTCTTCTGCACATGCTTTCCCTGGAACGCTCTTTCCCGATACACTTGTCAGGGCTGGCTCCTCTTCTTTCAGATTGGTGCTAATGTTACCTCCTCACAGAGGGCTTCCCTGCTTTGTAAAGGAGATTCCTGGACTTAATAATAATTTTGGCCCCTTATGAATTTCTTTCAAAGCATTTAAACCGGCTTTGAGTTAGTTTTATTTATGTATACATGCATGTTTACATGTATATATTTAGTCTCTTCCTTAATAAAATGTAAGGCCTATAAGTGAAAGTATATCCCAGCACATGCTACACTGTGGGTATTTAATATTTTGTGAAGAATTAATCAATCAATGGAAAACAGTATTCCCTGCATTAAACCATGAAAGGTTAGAAAAAGCCTAAATAATTCACGTGGGATGTCTAGTTTTCTTCAAGTATTTCCATAGTTATAAATGGACTTGTCTCATCTAGCAAATGATAGTATTCCTGGTATATTCTGGAATTAACTTGATATTCTGAGAACTTCTGAGCATGGGTTTATGTCTTAACTGGCAAAGGATTCCTGTGTTAGTGAGGGAGACCCGAAACTTTCCAGGTTTGTCTCCTGAAATCTCACATGATCCTAGGAGGCACAGAGGCTCCAGATTTATTCAGTGCCCTGGAAATACCAGTAGCTAAATACTGTTTTTTGACACCTCATCAAACTCTTTTGAAAACCTACTTTTACAATTGAGTTAGACCTCCCACTGTGCAAACCATAATACAAAACTAATGTACAGTTAACTGTGGCCTAAATAATGAGGCTTCCCCAAAACCTAATCTTTCTCCCAGGAAGTAGCTTATATTTTGGAAAAATCTCACTCATTACATAATCTGACAAAATAATATAATACAGTTTTAATAGCTACACTTAATACATTAAACATATGGTTTCTCCAATAATTACTAATTTTTACATTTCTCACTACTAATTATGGTATTAAATCGTTCACTACTTAATTTGTTCTGTCATAAGTTTTTATTTATTCCAGACTAAATGGTTATAGAGTTGAGACTTTTACACTTCTCCTATTAGCTTAACATCGTTGATATAAAGCTGCTGTGTGTTGTAACGGTTTATTATTGTATTATTTTTGGTGACTTAATTTTCCTGTGATGATCGCCTCAATTTAGCCATTCTAGATGTGAAATAGTTTCAAAGGATATTTTAAAAACTTCTCACGATTGTTGTTATTTGTAGTTTCATATAATTTTAATGCCATTTTGATAACTGCCTTTTACAATTGCCACCTGCCTCCAGCTGCCTGTCTGCTACAAGCTAACCTCACTATGGTAGTACTGTGGAGGGAAAAGACCCCCAGGAATATATTCCATATATAGGTACACACACAGAGAAAATAAAATCTGTCTTTCCTTGAATTATTCCTATATTAATATAAAAAATTGGAAGAATCAAGAAAATATAAAACTATATTTAAAAGCAAATAGTGCTTCATATTTGTCCCATCATCGATGCCTACTTTTGAGATGCTTACTTAGTAGATTACTCTGCATATTTTCCTGAGGCTGCCACTCTTGCATATCTGCACAATTTTGGACCCCACTATTACATGTGTTGATATTTTGTTTGCTCCAGACTCTTCTAAAAGTGTAATATAGAGGTGGTGCAGTGTAATATAGAGGTGAATGATGATGCACACTGGTTTCCTACAGAGCATGGCAGAGTTGAGTGGCTACTTTATGACCTAGGAATACGACTTCTGAGTCTTAGCAAGCTAGATATTTCAAATGTGCTCTGCACTCTATCAGGTGGGGACTGGTTTTCTTCCCACACATCTTGTACTAGTAAGTTTCTAGGTAAGGTAGTATCCTCCTTTACTCTTGTTCCCTTGTTCCTCTTTTACTCCTCCTTGCCTTTGAAGGTCCAGCCATGAGATTAGCCACACCTCCCTCCTTGTTGTATTCCTTTACAGGACCCTCTCATTCCTGAGTATTTTAGCTTGTGCTTCATTGTCATTCTTTTTTTTTTAAAGTTTTTATTTTATTTTCAGTTAGTTAACATACAGTGTTCTATTAGTTTCAGGTGTACAATGTAGCAATTCAACAGTTCCATACATCACCCCCTACTCATCACAACAAGTGTACTCCTTAATCTTTTTCATCTATTTAACATACCCCCCCAAACCCCTCCCCACTGGTAACCGTCACATTATTCTCTATAATTAAAAGTCTGTTCTTGCTTTGACTCTCCCTCTCCATCTCCTTCTCCCTCCCTCTCTCTCTTTCCAAGCTGTGGAAAGAGCCCAACGGTCCATCAATTGGCACATGGATAAAGAAGATGTGAGATATATATACTTGTGTGTGTATATATGTGTGTGTGTGTGTGTGTGTGTGTATGTATACATACAATGGTATATTATTCGGCCATAAGAAATTAATGAAATCTTGCCATGCATTGTTATTTTTATCAACAGTACTCCCTGTCATACTTCTTAGTAATTTTAATATCCACTGAGCTGATATTCAGGCTTTCAGCTTCTTGACCTCTTCAGATTCATCAGTCTATTCCTCTACCTTATGTCAGACATTTACTTCCAAGGTCGTATCAAATACTGTATTTCTACCATAACCTCAGTTTTAGGCATGCGACTTTTTGACCACTTATGGTTCCAGCTGATGACCTGACTCCAAAACAAAACAAAACACCACACTGATCCAATTATATTTTACTGTCTTCGTCTATTCCATTTCATATTCTCACTTCCCTCCTTATCCAGCTTATATTCCATGGTTTGTAATTATAAACATTACTTTGATTTTGCCTTCATTTCCTTTGTCCCTCTCTCTTTTACTAACATAGGAGTCAGGGTTTAAATCCAATCAGACAAATGCCAGTGTTTGAGCTCTTAATCACTACAGTACACATATATTATCTCATCTGAGTCTCACAACACACCTGTAAAAAATAAATCAGGAAATACAATTGGAGAAACTAGGTATGTTTTCCTGGATCAACAGAGCTTATAGTGGTGGAGTAGTCCTTAAAGTCTGCCTACTTTGTGCCTATACTTAAGCAGCAGAACTTGTCTGAGAAAAAATTTATGCTGACTCATCTCATTTTATTTTTCTAGTTTTTAATTTTTTTAGCATTTATTATTTTTGAGAGACACAGTGTGAGTGGGGGAGGGGCAGAGAGAGAGAGAGAGAGAGAGAGAGTGAGTCACAGAATCCGAAGCAGGCTCCAGGCTCCGAGCTGTCTGCACAGAGCCCAATGCAGGGCTCAAACCCACCAGCAGTGAGATCATGACCTGAACAGAAGTCGGATGCTTAACTGACTGAGCCACCCAGGCACCCATGACTCATCTCATTTTAAATTTATCATCATTTCAATAGGAGCTTTAATGTTGTCAGGCAGACTTCACTTCCTTAGTTTGTCTTATTTTCTCCTTACCCTCTTCTCAAGCCTTATGTGCTTTCTCATCCTTAATCTCTTCTGATAATCTTGACTAATATTACACTGAGATCATAAAAGCAGTTTGAAGAGATTATTCCCAGTGTCCTACCATCACATCTACCACCCCATCTGCAGGAAAAGCGGTATATTTGACTTTCTCTGTCCTTAATGTAGACCAGCACACTATGTTCCTATGCATATACAATTCCTTGATATTCACTAGATCCAAGTTCCTCATCCAGGAACCTTGACTCTTGTCCCTGTTGTATAACTAAATTTTCCCTCTTCACTGGGGCATCTCCAGGGCTATAATTTCTTCCATTAAAAAATAATGAAAGACATCATTAGGCAAATAGATCAATGGAAGAGAATAGAGAGCCCAGCAATATACCTACATAGCTATAGTCAACTAATCTTGGACAAAGAAGCCAATGCAATACAACAGATTTTTAAAAAGTAGTCTTTTCAACTAATGATGCTGGGACAATTGGGCATCCACATGCAAAAAAAAAATGAATTTAGACACACACCTTAAACCTTTCACAATAATTAACTCAATATATCACAGATCTAAATGTAAAATGCAAAATTATTAGATTCCTAGAAGATAACAGGAGAAAATCCAGATGCTCTTGGGATTGGTGATGACGTTTTAGGTGGAACATCAAATGTACAATCTATGAAAGAAAGAATTAATAATTTGGACTTCATTAAAATTTAAAACTTCTGAAAGACAGTGTCAAGAGAATAAGAAGCAGAGCCCCAGACTGGGAGAAAATATTTCCAACAGACAAATCTCATAAAAGACGGTTAACCAAAATATAAAAAGAACTCTTAAAACTCAACAATAAGCAAACAAACAATCTCAGTTTTAAAAATGGACCAAAGTCATTAGTGAGTAGTTACCTCACCTAAGAAGGTATATAAATTGCAAATAAGGATATAAAAAGATGCTCCATGTCTTATGTCATCAGAGCAATAGAAATTAAAACGATAATGACCTATCCCTACACACGTTATTAGAATGGCCAAATTTCAAAGCATTGACAAAACCAAATTCTAGGGAGGATGTAAGGTGACAGGAACTCTCATTCATTGTTGGTTGGAATACAAAATGATGCCGACACTTTGGAAGATAGTTTGGTGATCTCTTATAAACCTAAACATACTTTTACCCTATAACCAGTAATTCTGATCTTTGGTATTTACCCAAAGGACTTGAAAACTTATATCCATGCAAACACCTATAAATGGATGTTTATAATAGTTTCTACATTTGGAGAAAAGACAAAAATGCAATGAATAATTGTCAGAGCAATAACTGCCCTAGTATCTCATGACATGGCTGCTGGTGAACATACAACACTGGACACTGGAGGGAGGAGCAATCAATTAAAATTCCATCATGTAGCCATCGAAGATCTCAGAGAAATATCATTCGTACTGGCTAATGGAAGGTGAACTCTCTTCTTTGAATTGTTTCCCAGTTTGCCACACTCCCGTAGTCATAACAGTGGACCTTACCAAAGGCACTATACTGACATTTGTATACAATGATGATTATTTTTCATTTATTTTCTAGTAATAGCCCCAGATCTCTTCCAGGTTGAGATCTTCATTGGTCCTATATCTGATCAAGTGGCACAAATTTGCATTGTGGTCAGTAAAAAAGAATGAAAATAAAGTTTGTAAACCCAGACTCCTTATTTTGAAAGAGGAGGTTCTCACATGCAAAAATTCTGTCCCCCCTTTGAAGTACACTGTCATTGCTGGAGGTAGAGTTTTGTGCAGATGCTGTCCTGGTAGTGGTAGTTATTACTTCACAGATTTCGTGCCCACCCCAAAAAAGTGGATTGTATTGAGTGAGTATGTGTGATTGGTATTTTTACTCTAAGTTGTAGAAAAATCAGTCACTCTGAAACTGTAGCACCTTATTGTTATTAATAAATTACTTGTAACAGAACATCTCAAGGGACCAAGATAAATTACTAGACTATAATACCATGGTTTAAAAACTCTTGTTATAGTCATTGGATCCACTCACTTCCCAGAAGATGTAAGACTTTTTTTTAATGATTTCAGTTTCAGAATGTATGTTAATCTTTTAAAAAGTAGCATAATGTATTGAAAAGAACATAACATTTAGACTCAAAAGGCTTTAATCTCGTTCTATGTTCCAAGTTGTATCAGTTATATAATATTGAACAACCCACTTAATAATACTGAGCATCAGTTTAAATATATGTACAATATGATTGTGTAAACTGCAAAATAATAGTTTTGAGTTATTATAACAGCACAGTCATTGCACAGTTATTGTCTTTTTCTACTTCCCTTTTCTCTTTCTTTTTCTTTCCTGTGTAGAAATAGGTCCACAGTACTTTTACAACTTGCTTTTTCTAGTTTATCATGAGCTTCTCTGGTGAATTGGGATTTTTATAGTTGGATAGTTAGGATACACTGTATGATCAGGGACTGCTGAATTACTTAGAGGGTTTTGCATTGTTCAGTTACTCATTATTTCAAGGAAATTGTCTATTTTTAAAATCATGTGGGTGTGGTTAAGTGAGAAGGAAGGACCAGGTTGATTATGACGTCCAAAGAGAAGTGGAAAAGATAGGGAGTTGGGGGAGGCAGCAGAGAAAATAAAACATCTTTTGACACTGCAAGGAAAATGTTTCCTGAAGAGGAACTCTGAATGATGGCTTATGTTTATGATTAGACAGCTCCACGCTGCTCCTATGGAGAAGGGGGCATGGCTGTACCCTGGATACTGGTGGACAACTGGGAGGCCAGTACAAGGACTGAACTTCTTGCACATTGCTGCCTCTAGCTCCAAGGGGGCTGCTCTAAGAACAGCTGTAAGAGCAGGGTTTGCAGAGTTTGAGCTATAGGTAGAGCCTGGGGGTTGCATGAGTCTAATCTATTCATTAATTGTACAAACATTTATTTTAGTGTCTACTGTGTGATGCAAATAGCAGTAGGCAAAACACACGACAATCCTGTCCTCAGGGAGGTTATATTGCGGAGAAGTCTAAGCCTTTGTTGTGAATAAAAATCTTTACTAGTTTACTGGATTTTTACTCTCCCATTGCCATCCCCCGCCCCTGGATTGTTTGGATATCAACATAATTTGAGCATTGTCATTGAATTTTTATTGATACAGGTTGCCATGTTAGAGGCACTTTGATGCAGTGGAAAAAATCCAAACTAGGATTCAGAGTATGTAGATGTCATCTCATCTGCCACTAGTGAGCTACTTGAGCTTCAGTCTATCACAGAGTCCAGAGAAAGAGATGGGTTCTTCTAAGTCGCAATGATGTATGCTCTGTTAGGCAAAAGAGAGGAAGGTCTCTCCTCCTGAATTAACTTCAGCATAAAATCATGCCTGCTTTCATAACTTGCTCTTATTTCTCTGTAGCATGAATGGTGGTCGCTTCCAGGCTTGTGTAGTACACAGACTCTTTTCAGTCAGAACTTCTTGGACCTGAGTCCAGAATGTGCCACTCCGAGAAAAATCTGTCAGAAAATTAAAACGAATACCTATTCAGTGTCTTCCAGGATGGGCTGTTTCACCATGTTTGCGATCAGGTCTTTTGACTAATCAAAGAAAGTATTTTCTGCTTCCTGTAGTAGCAGCAAGACTGAACTTGGATCATATACATAAAAATAGTTCAAAGTCTGTCAGAACCCAGATGTCCCCAGTATCTATTTCTGCTCCTTCCTTTGTAATAGAACCTGCAAATTATAGCTGGGCACATGACTACTAAAAAGCAAGGCAACATTTTTGAATCTCTCTTGCATCTTAGAGTGACTAAGTGACCAAGGTCTGGCCAAAGGGATGTGATGTGAACAGCTTCTAAATAGTGCCTTTAAAGGAAGGGCATGTTCTGTTTTATACTCCTCCCCAGCCCAACACAACTTCTCCATGCTGGAATGAGGACACAGTAGACCTGGTGGTGAGCCACCTTCAACTGCAGGCAGGCAACACTCTAGTGCATGGTAAAGTGACTTTAAAGAAGGATTTAGGGTCTCTAGCTTTGTGGAGCTGCCACACTAGCCTTGAACTACTTCTTCAGAGCTTGATGTCCTTAAACCTTTGAACTATATGGCCTCTTTGTTTTGACAGCATAACCTATATCCCAGTCAATACAAAGATAAGTGACACAGGTAGTAGATAGACATAAAAATGTTACATTATCATTAACTTTCTTTGACATATTCTAAAAAAGTGTGTGTATGTATATATATGTATATACATATATACATATATAAATATACACATACAAACACACACATATATATAGAATGGGGGGTGTTTGGGGGAGGACCAATATATACATATATATACACATACAAACACACACATATATATAGAATGGGGGGTGTTTGGGGGATGACCAATAAGAGTGTGTTTTTTAAAAAATTCATTCCTTTTCTTTGGAGTACAAATTTTAAAAATGATGAAAAGAGCAATATCTGATTGAATATTAAATTCACCTGATTTTTATAAATTTTAAATTATTATTCTGTCATCAATAATAACTTTGTTATAATCCATAATCACAGAAAGTCAAACTGAAATACAGAGGGCCTGAGAAGTTCATAGAGAATGTGAACATTATTTTGTTGTGGATATTCCGATATTGACTTTGCTGATAGTAGACATTTATTTTCTCAGCAATAATAGTATATCCATGCTTGCATTGGTTGCCAAATTTGTTTGTAAAGAGGTTGTGAACAAACAAGAATAATTAAGCCCCTCAGTATTAACTAAATAATATCTCGATGAGGATTTTAAAACAGTTTGGCTAGCATTTTTTTTTCTGCTTAGAAGTGGTGTCACTGTGAAATGTGAAGATAACACTTCATGTGTTACTATTTGTTGTGAAGTGATTTAATAAATGTTTAAACAAGTCATTACCATGTCGACAGCATTTCTTATCATGGAGCTGTAATTTTGATATTGATTGTCATACTAGGCTCCCCACCTCCTTCCTCTGCCATGGAAATGTGAGGACATGACCCTCAGAGAGTGCTAACAGAATGCATGGTTAGTTATAGATGTCTGTTCTAGAGTCTTCCTCTCTTTTGTGTAAAAGAAGGAAAGACAATCAGGTGTACTTTCCAGACTAAGGTGGTAGTATGCATGGAAGGGATAAATTGTGTGTAATATATACTCATCTGCTAGGAAATCACAAGGCTAGCATCTTTAGAGGATGATAGTTTTGCTCATATACAAGTAATTTCAGAAAAAGCAGCAGCCAGGAACCCTTTCTCACCTTGTCTAATAGGTTTGAAATGTGCAGTGAAAATATAAGTGTAGTTTAGCCTCCTGGCTCCTACGAGTGAAGTCCACCATCTTACCTTCGTGAATAAGTAGAGTTAAATTAGATCTGTGACATTCCTTCCTTCATTAATAATTATTGACCACCTACTATGTGCCATATAAATCAAGAGCCAAAGCAGTGCTATTTTTGTTACCTTGTAACTTACAGTCAAGTGGTGGATCTGCAACCTTGCTTTCAGCCTTCCGTGTTGTGTGATTTTGTTGAGTGAGTTTCCCCTCCTCTGTCATCCTCAGACTGCTCTACCAAGAACTCTTCCTCATGAGTTTCACCAGCCAAAAAAAAAAAAAAAAAAAAAAAAAAAGCTATGACCTGAGTATGGTGTGCTGTTTTTAGTTAAAAATTTTAGAGATAGAAGATCTCCTAGTTTATCAGTTTATCTGCATCCCTTTCCTTGAAAAAGACTCCTAATGGATGACCATTTAGTTCTGCTCCAAAACCTTTTAAAAGGGTATAATTCCAGTTTTTATAAAATTTCTTGCAATATAAATTCAGTATTTTACAATTTATTCATATGGACATAAAAGGAAATGAAGTCAGTATAGCACAGTCTGACCTCAAAGGACCCATGTTTAATCTGAGTGATTACCTATTTCTTCCTAAATTCTGACAATTTAAGGAAATATTTCAACAACTTGTTTTATTCAGGGACAAGATTTTCAGTCACAGATTTTCAGTATCTATCTTTTTCTCCTATTGAAAATAATACAGTTGCTCATCTCAAGTTTTCTGTCATTTTCCTCACTCTCTCTGTAACTATGAGACTGCACATTAAATAATCTTTTCTATGTCACCGATGTCTTTCCCGTTAGAGGCTTTCTACTATATCTTGGACTTTTTCTCCATTCTCTTTGAGTAACAGGTAAATCCATGGCTTTTTCTTATTCAGTCCTAGAAAACAGATAATACCTAAAATACCCTTCTTAACCAGGAGTGATTTTGTCCCCCCAGGGGTCATTTGACAATATCTTGAAGACATATTTGATTGTCACAGCTGAAAGAGAAGCTGTGACTGACATCCCATGAATAGAGGCCAAACACACTTGCTGATAATCTTACAATGCACAAGGTATCACCTTACGGCAAATAATTATTTGTTCTAAAATGTCAACATTGTTGAGCTTGAGATAATTGGATTTAAAACAATTCAAATAGTTATTCCTTTTTATTAAGATGTTTTCTTAAGGATTTCTGCTACATCTCCTTTTACCTCTAGTTAGAGAAGCTACTGGAAATGGAAATATTTTAATATGATTTCTTTCTTCACTAATCTATTTTTCTCTAAACACTGGAATATTTATTTGCCTGTACTAGGCATTCTAAGTAATATAAAGATCAATAAATCCTTGTGTCTGGTTTTCTAGTGAAAATCAGTATCTGTGAGTTAAGATAATTATAATGAAAGTAAGACTGATTAATTATGTCAGAACAGACAGAAAATTCCAGAGGAAGTTGGAAGAATTGGTTATTGCTGGCTGGAGGGATATAGATGATATAATGGGTGGTAGTGTTGGAACTGGGTTTTAAGGAATAGTCGTGATTCAAACATGCTGAAGTGAGGAACAGTTAGGAAGTAATAAAGGGAGAAAGCACATGGAACCAAGGTAGATCAGGGGACCATCAGCAGTGGCCAGCTTGGTTTGAGGTTGAGCACATAAAGTAATGTGGTTAGGAAGTTTTCTGCTTCTTACCCAGATGTTAATGGTGTAGGCCAAATTGTTGTTTCTTTTGAAAACATGCATATCAGGATCATTATAGCCTTTTAACTTTTCTGAGCAAAAATTATGTCAAATTTTCATATTATATATTGAACAAATCAGAATTTTTCATTATAAGCTAAGCTTGTTTGCATTGTGCTGAGTTTCTTTCCATGGTGTTTTTCTTGCTTTTCCACCAGCTGATATTTGTCATAGTCAGTAAGCACAAACTTTATTTATTTTTTTTTTGAGCCTGAAAATTCACCTTGAATATGCACATTCTCACAGCTTATTGGGTCACAATAACCCAAAATGCATAATTTCAAAGAGGTTTCAGTGATTCACTCCTACAGTGTAGAATGAAAAGAAATTCTATCCTGAGATAATAAAATTTGCTCTAAAATGTCTTTGGAAATACCCACCAAAATATGGTATTAGAATAGAGGGGCAGTGGGGAGTTAGCTTTCCTTCTGTGGCCTGGGAGTTTCGTCAAATTCCCCCAACCTGAGGCTTGATTTAAACAGTTGATTCCTAGACTCCTCTCGATGTTGAATAGCTTGAATCAGAATGGGGAAGGAACTGAGGACATCTTCTTTTTTCATTTTTTCTTCTTACAAGTACCTTAGGTAATACTTGTGAAACTAAAGTTTAAAAACCAGGGTTCTAGAAGATGAAAGAGTCAGACTACTCAGGCTGAGGTTAAACATCTTGTGGATGTGAGAGTCAAAAGTGTAACCAGAAATGTGGCTATGTGGGGATAAGTGAGGCTGAGGACACTGACTGAATTATGTAGACAAAAAGGATGGAGATGGGAGAAAACATAGAGAATAAAGTGAAAATACTTTTTTGTCGATGATTAACATTCCCAATGGAGAATTATAGTTTAAAAAAATAAATGTATTTATTTTGTGAAAATAGAGATTTACATGCCTAATAATTAATTACCAGATTGATTTTGGGGATTTGCCTGCACATGGTTATAAAAATACCTTGTTGTTTTAGGATTCTCAGAACAAGGAAAGTTGAGGACACAAATGCTACCCTTTTCCCTTTTGTTGAGTTAGTTAAAAATATTAAGAAACCATATTCATTTTCGTAGAGATTCCACCTACATTTGTCCTCCAGTAGTACAGAACTTTAAGGTAATGGTAACCTTAAAGGTTGTTTTTTTTTTCATTTTTCCTATTATTATTATTATATATGCATAAATTTCATAAATATTTACCTTGTTTTATGGACTGTAAATATTTTCCCATTGACCTGGGTATTGTACTCATGTTTTATTCTGTAATCTTTTTTTTTTTTTAAGTTTATTTATTTGGTGGGGAGGTGCAGAGAGAGAGGGAGAATGAGAATCTCAAGCAGGCTTCGCTCTGTCAGTGCAGAGCCAGATGCAGGACTCAAACTCAGGAACTGTATAAAATCATGACCTGAACCAAAATCAAGAGTTGGATGCGTAACCACCTGAGCTACCCAGGCACCCCTATTCTATAATCTAGTATGCATGTACTAAATATGCCTATGATTGTCAACCTTAAAGGGGTTATGTCTACATAATTCCTGTCACATATAAATGAGTTCTTAATAAATATTTTTTTGATGATGAGCATGGTTCTCTGTATACCTCGTTAAAAGAATCAAATTCACTTGCAGTAGGATATTTATGGCCTTTATAACATTATCATTTCTTAGCACAGTTATTTTTTCCTCTGTAAGATCAAAAAGCTGATGCCGATGCCATCTGACTGTGTTGAGATGATTCTATGTAATAATTATGTAAAGTACTTAGCCTGGGAGGTGCCCAATAACTATCATTCCTGTCTTTGCTTGCTTATGTAATAGAATTGACTAAAATAATTCCTGGCTTTCCTCTACCTTGTGCAAATTTACAGTACAGACTACTTTGACTGAATGTGGAAGATTGGAACACTTCTGTCTGTATTCAATGTTTCTCCCCGCAGACCCCCTTCTAGAGGAGGTTTACACAGTCCTGCCCTGTTCAACTTAAGCATTGCCCTGTAACTAGCAGTAGCAAATGAAATCCCAGTACAAGTGATGAGCCACTTCCTAGCGGAGGTTTCAGAGCCAGCGCATGACTCACAGTGTTATTTCTTCCCTTTGCCTCAAGGACAGGCAATGCTTCATTCACAACTGCTTCATCAGCCTGAGTCCAGGGAGAACACTCTCTGAACCTAGAGCAGAGATAAAGCTGACCCACAGTGAACACAAGTCATGAATGAGAAATAAATACTTGTTGTTGGAAACCACAGAGATTTTGTGGTCCTTTTATGTAACATAAATAATCCCCACAAGGAATTTTGTGAGGGATAAATAGCAAGGAATACTTGATCAGAGCCTATTTGAAGTGCTACCTTACATCTTAGGCTCTCCCCAGCCATTGAAGCAGGTCATAGGAGTCCCTTTAGCCTTTCAAGTCTTGTCTGGCTTCTCTCTTGACACCCTGTCATAGCCAGCTCTAAGATATTATAAACTGTTTGAGGAATATGTGCTCCTTTGTAATCTCCACATATACAGTATGTGCCAAGCAACTTCTGCAAATATAACTGTAGTGTTGAGTAGATATATCTTACATTTGAATGTAAAGCAAGATTTGGTGGGTCAGTATACCAATGGTAAATGGATACTGCTGGAAGTCAATATGAACAGGAATGAGAAAGTTGTACCTAATTTAGAGGCCCAAAAGTTTTTGGGGAGGCCTATTGTTCCTAGAGCCCAGGAGAAATCATCCTATATAATTCTACCAACAGTGCCAGGTTCAGATGCTCATTTAAGGGAAAAACATTTTTATAATTTTAGCATTTTCTGAATTCTTCCCTCAGTGAGTCATAGCATTTACCCTAAGCCATTTGGGCTATGGCAGTAGAATTCTTCTGAGAATTTAAAGACAGTCTAAATGGATTCTGAGCCCACATTCTTATAAACAGGATGCCCCTGTTCTATTTTAATTAGAAATATCAGTTTGATACAAACAGGCTCATTAAGAAATATTTATCAGCTTGAAGAAAAAAAAATATTAAGAAATGAGCTGCTTTTGTTACTTGTAGAGCAAGTGTCATAAAAATATTCAAAATTTCACAGAATTTCACTAACCATTCAACACAATGGAGTAGACCACTTTTTGTCCATTTCTTTTCCTACAGCAAGGGTTTTCTCTAGGCACCAATACATCTTAAATATTTCTCTGTATCATTAATTGTGGATGAACTTGAGAATACTCAGATATTTTTTATGTTAGATTTTTATGAGAAGGTACCTGGACAAATGGATATATTGCATGGTCATTTGGCAGATATTGATGAATACTATCCTAACTGGATATATTATTGAAGATTTGTCTTTTACTGTTTATGCATTCAGAAATGTAGATTAGACTCGGACTAATCTGGTATCAGATGCCATGAATATTGTGTGTCACCATAGTGAAAGAACAGCTTTTTCTGTTTTTGTCATTTGTGATAAAATCTCTTGAAAGTTTTTTCAGTTTGAAAAGTTTGTTTTAACATGGAATGATAACGAAATAACTGTGAAACAAACAAACAAACAAAGAAACAAACAAACACTAAATCATCTATTTTGTGTTAGGCAGACCAGAAAAATTTGGGTGCATAAAGGTATTATTAATCTAAATTACTAAACTAAAGTCAGCTGCACTGGTTTTTGGATATTGAAACTGTGAGCAAACAAAATGCTAAAGTAGCAGCAGTATCAACAAGAGAAACTAAAATAAGGTTTTGGATAATGTTTTAAGAGGGAGATTCTCAAATTGAGGAGACATGAGCTGTTTGGTCTGCATATCTCTCCCTTGGATTTGCTAGAAGTGTCAATTTACAATATTATGAATTTTCTCCCATAACAAACTAATTTTATAAGAATGGCTATCCTATTTAGTAAATCTTAAATTCTCCTGTAGATTAGGATGTCAGACTTAAATTTATGTGCCAACAATTGCTAAAGGCTGTCTGCATTGTAGTGTGGAGAAGAACTCAGATGCCATATATAGACTCAGAAAGAAAAAAAAGGTCCTGACAAGTGAATGATATTTGCTATGTTTGGGAAGGGGGGTGTGGCTGTGCCATATTTTTTCAAAAAAGTTTTGATGTTTCTTTATTTTTGAGGGACAGAGAGACAGAACATGAGCCGGGGAGGGATGGAGAGAGAGGAAGACACAGAATCTGAAGTGGGCTCCAGGCTCTGAGCTGTCAGCACAGAGCCCCACATAGGGCTCAAACCCATGAGCTGTGAGATCATGACGTGAGCCAAAGCTAGACCCTTAACTGGCTGAGCCACATAGGTGCCCTGTGGCTGTGCCATATTGAGGGAGTATCATAAGTACCATGAATTTGACGTCTTTGTCCCATAATTGGGGAATCATTATGTAAAAGTAGATTTTTTCCTTCCTCATGTTCTCCAGGTATGATTACAAGGTGATTTCTTCCTTGGTTGCTTACTACAGTTTTATTTAATATTGCTAAAATCTCATTTATGTTCCAAGATGTTGGTGTATCCCCATCTTGGGAGAAGTTCAAGTGGTGGTTTACTCAGGAGGTATATAAGACTTTAACAAGATCTAAGGATATGTTTGAAAGAAATCTTGAAGAAAAAAAAAATACTAAAACTCATTCCTTAACAATATCGCCCAGTACTTATTATGGATGTGAGTTGTAATAGTGATGGGAGTTGGGAAAGTTTGAAATGAAAAGAGATTATAAATGATATGTTAAAGTTGAAAGAATTTTGGATTCTATAAATTTACGTGAAAACTTACTCATGAGTAAGATATGGAGATACTATTTTCCTACCCCACCAATACCAACATGCTTCATGAGGTCAATAAGGGTTAACAAAATAGGTAAGCACATTTGTATAACATTACTCTGGGACTCTGGTAATCCACTCTTGATAGAAGGATCCCGAGTACTGATATTTCTATTGGTATTTCATTTTCACTGCATTTTTTTTTTGCTACTTTTTAATTTCCCACTTTTCTTGAAGGGAGGTTGAATTATGCTAGGTATAATTTATTCTATATTCTATATTCCAGTTTTAAGATATATATATATATATATATATATTCTATATTCCAGTTTTAAGATAATTTACTTCTCATATGCACATTTTATTTAATAAGCTATTTTATTGAAGCGTAACTTGCCACATAGTGCAGATATCAAAAATATACAAATTTATGAATTACGACTAAGTGGACACACCGTGGAACTGCCACACAGGCCAAGAAATAAAATATTACCAGTATCTTACTCTTCTCTTCTCTCAGAGGTAACCAAGTGTCTAACTTCAAGTATTATAAGATTTTCCTGTCTTGAACTTACATGTACACCATTTTTGAACAATATTATGTTTGCAAAATTCACCCATGCTGTAGTGTATATTTGGTGTGTTTCTACTTTGAGCTATTGTTAATGGGGCTATACATATTCTTAAATGTGTCTTTCAGCACACCAATGTATGAATTCAGTTAGAACGTACGTAAGAAAAACAAAAAGGAAAAAAAATGTACATAGGAATGGAATTGGTTTGTTATCAAGTATGTGTATGTTTAGTTTTAGTAGAAAGTGCTAAGTAGTTCTCCAAAATAGTTGAACCAAGTTACATTTCCAAAAGAAATATGTGAGTTCTAGTTGTTCCATATCCTTAGCAACAGTGGTTATTGTCAATTCTTTCAACTTTAGCTTTCTGTTGGTGTGAAATGGCATCAGTTGTGGTAAATTTGAATTTCCCTGATGATTGATGAGAATGAGCACCCTTTCTTATTTGGGTATCATATTTTGTGAAGTGTATATTTCCTATTTTTAAATTCAGTTGTTTGTATTTGTTTTAATGTCTATTTATTTTGAGAGACAGAGAGAGGGAGAGAGAGAGAGAGAGAGGGAGAGAGAATGTGGGTGATGGGCAGAGAGAAGGAGAGAGAATCCCAAGCAGGTTCCACATGCGCTATCAGCCCAGAGCCCCACATGGTGCTCAATACCACAGATCATAAGATCATGACCTGAGCTGATCAAAAGTCTGAAGCTTAACTGAATGAGCTACCCAGGTGCCCCAAGTTGTTTGTATTTTTATATTAATTTGTAGAAGACTTCATTTCTTCTGTATGCAAGTCCTTTGCCATTTTTATATATTACAAATGTTTCTGCCTGGCTTGCTTTCATACTCTCAATGGTGTATTTTGATTTAGAAAAGTTAAAAAATTTTGTTTAATGTTTATTAATTTTTGAGAAAGACAGAGGCAGAGTGTGAGCAGTGGTGGGGCAGAGAGAGAGGGAGACACAGAATCTGAAGCAGGCTTCAGGCTCTCAGCTGCCAGCACAGAGCCCAACGTGTGGCTCGAACTCATGAACCGCAAGATTATGAGCTGAGCTGAAGTCGGACGCTTAACCAACTGCGCCACCCAGGTGCTTCGATTTTAAAAAGTTTTTAATTTTACTGTAGATCCATTACTATATCTCTTTTTATTATGATTAAGGGCTTTCTAAACCCTTTTCAAGAAATCTTTATCTATTCAAAGTGATGAAGTTAGTCTATGTATTTTCTAGATTCTTGACTGTTTATTGCCTTTCACATTTGGATCCATGATTTGGAAGTAATCATTCATGTAATAAGAAGGGATCAAGAATTACTTTTTTCTGATATAGATATGCAATCAGATCAGTACTATTCATTGATAATGTTATTCTTTCTCTACTACTCTGTATTGCGGCTTCATCATGAGTCATGTGTTTATATTTGTGAGTCTACTTATAGACTCTTTAATGTGTTCTAATGCTCTGATTGTCTCCCCTTCCATCAACACAACTTAACTACTATCAACTGTCTTAATTACTGTATTGTAATATGTCTTGAGATCTGCCAGTAAGCCATGCTGGTATATTTGAGTATCATATAATTTCAGAGTTCCTGGTGAAACTTTATATAAAGTCAGAGCTTTATAAAATGCTATATTCATCTTTAAATTTCACCATGACATAATTTTTCTTACCTGTGTAACAGAATATTTCTCAGATATAACCTATTTCATGAGTTGAGTAATGTTTATTTTTAAAAACACTACCTAAATACTGCTGCTGCTGCTGCTGCTATTACTTGTACTACTACCTCTGTTGCTAATGTCATGGTGAAAAAGGGCTTTATGAACTCTTTCAAGGAAAAATAATGCAAGGGATTTAGCCACATTCCTAAATGTGTCCATATATTTTTTATTCAAATAAGAGCTAAAAATATCTACTTCACATGAGTCCCTCTAAATGTTTTTCATTCCTACTTAATGTATATTCTATGAAAGTACTGAACATCCATAAATAGTATGTAGGATTTATTTGTCAGTGTAATAGGTATATTTTAACAGCATCTCAAGTTTGTGACCAAAGTCTCAACTAGCTATTTTTGTTTAATCAAAGTGTAGAGAAAAAAAAAAGTTCATTATGTTCCTCCTAGCTGTTTAAAAGAGTTTAGCCTTCCCTGTGCATAGTTTCTCTGTATAACACTTGGTGGAATTGTAATGCTTTTACTGTCACCTCTAAATATCATTACACCTTAGAGAATCTGCAGAGTTATGTAACACTGTGATTAAACAGAATCACACCCCTTTCATAGCACAGACTTCGAATTTTGCTGATGTAGAATATGCAGAATCCCAAGATATCCAGCTGTCTTACCTAAAGTTTATAGGAAGGAAGAAAGATGAACCGACTGAGGAGAAATTAAGAAAAAAACCCTCTTGAAGTACAAATGAGGAGGAATGGACAAAAATAAATCAAGCTTCCATAGCTTCACATATAGCCTTCTTCACCAACAATATTTTCTTTCATTCTTGGCTTACTGCCATGAAGAAATTCAGAATTTGAAAGCAAATTGATTATTAAAAAGATAAACTTAGGGCCCCTGGGTGGCTCAGTTGGTTAAGCGTCTGACTTGAGCTCAGGTCATAATCTCGTGGTTTGTGAGTTCGAGCCCCACCTTGGGCTCTGTGCTGACAGCTCAGAGCCTGGAGCCTGTTTCAGATTCTCTGTCTCCCTCTCTCTCTGCCCTTCCCCTGTTCATGCTCTATCTCTCTCTCTCAAAAATGAATAAACATTAAAAAATTAAAAAAAAGATAAACTTAATGTGGAAATGAGGAAGGTAATTAAAAAAGAACAAGAGGGGCGCCTGGGTGGCGCAGTCGGTTAAGCGTCCGACTTCAGCCAGGTCACGATCTCGCGGTCCGGGAGTTTGAGCCCCGCGTCGGGCTCTGTGCTGATGGCTCGGAGCCTGGAGCCTGTTTCTGATTCTGTGTCTCCCTCTCTCTCTGCCCCTCCCCCGTTCATGCTCTGTCTCTCTCTGTCCCAAAAATAAATAAACGTTGGAAAAAAAAAAAAAGAACAAGAATATTTCTAATCCCTGAGATTTTCAGAGGAGTGAAGTAAACCAGATTTGTAGATCATATGGTGCTACAGTGAAAAAAAATACACAGCAGAAAAATTATTCTTTGTTTCAGGGATAAAAATGTTATGTTTTTCATAGTTGACATCTCTGTCACACTCAGGTTACTGAAGCAAACATCCAATGAAGGGAGTTAACATAACAATGAAAGGAGTTAGCAACAGAGCTCAGCTATTTAAGCAATACAACAGACATCACTTATACAGGTCAATTACAATTTTTAATAATTAAAAACAAGAAGAAAAATGTTCAGTCTCACATGACACTGTCTAATTTGGTGACTTTCACACATTTCAAAACTGAGACTTGAGGGTGAGTGCAAAGAGTATGTAGGCCTGGCTGACACATCCAGAGTTCCTGTGAATGCTGCTGGAGAAGTCACTAACCTTCATCCGGAGCTGACACCCCACTTCCGGAGAGCAAGCTCACCTTCTAACCATATCTCAGAAAACTTGCCTGTCATGATTATGTCTGTGTTGCTCAATATTGGTTTTATTTCACTCTGGAGAGTCAGAGTATTTAATGAATAATTATTTGCCACTATTTTTTTTTATCCCATTTTCAATTTTCTACTTCTACTTCCTAAGCTTGGATTTATTTTCATCGTACTCTACTAATTATGTAGGTTATCAGATGCTCTAACAAGGCAGGCAGTGACAGGTCTGCTCCCAGTTAAGGTGAACTCTTCAAAAATGTTTTTCTTCAAGAACCCAGAACTGCTGCAACTCAATGTTTCAGTCCTACAAGTATGGACTTAGGGGAAAATGTCATGAACTGATGTTTCTATTTATGTATTTTATTGCTCATGAAGCAATCAACTCATTCAGCCATTCCCTGTGTCCAGCACCTTGGAGGTAAGGGATAGTTATATCTGAATGAGCTCAATTGGACCCATTACCAAAGCTTGGCTGAGAAATCACCCTGTGTTTTTTTTTCTCATTCATTTGCAAGAAGTGTCCTTGTTACCTCCTTTTTACTCTTCAACTTGATCTTGCTCTTTTGGAAAGGTCAGTGGAACTTCTCATGCACTATATTTCTTTGATAATGCTGTTGTTTTGTACCTTCTGTCACTGGCAATCTGTGATTCCTATTATTTATCTCAGAAGTGTGAATTCATCCATAATGGGGGGTAGGCTTCATTTTTCTAGCATGTGCTTCCCATGTTTATGTGAAACCCCTCACAAATTCATTTAACTTTAAATTTTTATTCCTATAATTGGAAAAGTGGTGATTTCCTTATATTTATGATTATGAAAAGCCTAAGACCACAAACTAAGATTTAAATGACTACTGTGTTCTAGGCACTCTCACGATATTTGATATATGTAACTGACTAAAGATATATATTTACATAATTCAATGCATCATTTTACTGTATCATTGAATAACTTAGAAAACTGAAGCTCAGAAATGGAAAATTATTTGTCCAAAGCCACACATTGAGTGGTTGTTTAGTACAGAGTTCTGATGCCAGCCTGCTTTTCAACTATTCCTTCCTTCGCCAGCACCAGCAGCTGATTATTTGAATGCTTACTATGTGTCAAGCCCTGTGTTAAGAGCTACTTTATTTTATTCAATCTTCACAGCTATGTGAACGTGTAATTCCCATTATATACATTTATAATGAGGCAAAACTCAAACCAACTTCATGTTTCAAGGGTTTAAGAGACAGTAAGTACAAACTTACTGGCAAGAAGCACTTCAAGATTCAGACTTGGGCCCATATGAGGTCACAACCGGGTTCTTTCTCACTGTGCTAGAGGACTCCTCATTAGTCATCAGGAAGTGAGAAGTTCTCTGAATGGATTTGGGATTCTAGGCAATGGTTCTCAGCTGGGCCTCACACTAGAATCATCTGAGGTGTGGGCTCCACACCAGATCAATTAAATTAGAGTATTTTAGGGGAGGAGCTGAGTCTATTTTTGAAAGTCAACAGGGCCTATAATAATGTGCATCCAGGCTGAGAACCATTGCTTTGGTTGTAATTAAGTCCTGTCTCATTTTCCTTCTTCTTTGCCATTAGTTGGTGAGTTCTGTCTTCAGGCCCAGGCCTGTTCTGGTTCCAATGCCAACCACGGTATAGGCAAGGACCTCAACCTTAGTGTCCAATGAGGTGACTTAGGTACATTTACAGGTGAGTTAAAAGTGATACAAAAATCTGGTTCTTACTAATTTAGGCAAAATACTATTTATTGGCCCTTGAAAGCTTTCTGGTATGAAATGCAGCTTCAATTTGGGGTTCGTACAATGTCACGTGGACTCATCTCTGCATTTCACTTCCTCCAGAGTGGCACATTTTTAGGATTATTATCAATGCCCTACTTCAATAAAAGAGATGGACCCAGTAGCGGAAATGCAATCCCTAGAATTCAGCCTGTTAGGCTCTGATTGGCCTAATGAGAGTCCTGATTGGACTCAGAGGAGAGTCCTGTGTCTGTTCCTGCAGCATGCTCTGTAGATAAGGTATTCTCCGCATGGGAGTTGGCTTATCCTAGGCCACAGGTTCTGTTTCTGCAAACAGAAGGGAGAATCAGCTTTAAACTCAGTAGGGAGTTGGGGATAGGGAGAAGTTCTAACAAAACAAAACAAAAAGATTAACATACAAATTGCCTTAATAAAGGAAAAGAATCCTTTCAAGCCTGTCTTTAGTTTGCGTATTATATTTACCTGAAGACTTTTAAAAATATACCCAGCACTAGCACCAAGAGATTCTGATTGAGCTCTAGGTGTTCACCTAGCCTTGAATAGCACCGTCTCCTTTTGTTTCCTGTCCATTATCCATCTTGTTTCTGGGCCTGACCCACAACAATAAAATCCACCTTACTTAGCTAAAAACTTAGTTCTTTCTTTAATTGTTGTCAGCTCTTAGGGGAAACAAAACAAAGAAAACAATGTTTTAAATTATCTTCTGAAGGTAATTTGTGACACACATAACAACAAACCCACTTCACTCTGACCCATCTGTCTACCGGATTTAGAAACCAATTTCTCGTTAAGATTTTGGTTAAATCCTTTTCAGCTATCTAGGCCTCAAGTTGCCTATCTGTAAAATAGCAAAATGATGCTCTATGATCCTAAAGTCTCTTCCAGTTGTAAAGTTCTATAAATTTATTCTGACTTCATTCTACTTTGTCTTTTTTTCTAATAATTAAATCATATCTAATGAAATTTGAACGACAAGTTTTCCTATTATTGTTCAGGTTTTCACCTTTGTCCTCATGAAATTATTAATTGTGTCATGGTTATTCTCAGAAATGTCCAGTTTTGTGACAAGTTATATGGTCACTATAGAGACATGTTGTTTGAGAAGACATGTTGCCATCTTGCTTTCACTACTAATAGTATTTATCAAGCAATTACCATATGCTAGATTCTGTTGTGAGTACTTTATATCTTTAATTTACTTACTCCTCATAACAACCCTAACAGCCAGGCACTATTATCAACAGCATTTTATAGATGAGAGGAATGAACTTCAGAGACATTAAGAAACTTGCTAAAGATCACTGAGCAAATAAATGATGGAATGCTGTTTTCTCTTGCTTCACACATTTAATACATTTATTAACTTAATTTAAATTAACAAAAATAACATGAATGGAAACACTAAGTCAAAATATTTATCAAAGCTTTAGAACCCAAATAATATCTATCATCACCAATGATAACCAAAATTGCAATCTAGAGGATGCCAATTATGACAAGCTAGTGTAGGCAAAATCCTACAAAGAATAGTACAGGGAAATTTATGATATCACACATGTAATGTATTTCCTTGGGTAAAAAAAAATCATATTGGCTCTCTCACTCCAAATACATAGTTTTAGTGGTAAATTAGATCTTTTAGTATATATATATATATATATATATCCTTAGGATATATCACATGTGATTATATATATATATATATAATGTATATATGTATATATAGTATATACTAATCTATCTATATATATAGTATATATATATTAAACTATATATACTATATATATACTGTATATATATATATATCACATGTGATTATATATATATATATAATGTATATATGTATATATAGTATATACTAATCTATCTATATATATAGTATATATATATTAAACTATATATACTATATATATACTGTATATATACAGTATATATATAGTATATATAGTTTAATGATAAACTAGTATATATATATGTACACCATATGATAGTGTATGATAATATGTGATAATATATATACACACAATCATATAGTGTGTGTATACATATATACATGTATGTATATAAAATAGTAATTCTGGTATAAGATGTGCCATATATATGTATTATGTGTGTATATAGATATATATATACTAATATATGTATTATATATTGTGTATATGTCTATGTGCATATATATGTGAATGTATATATAATACATATATGAAACATCTTGTATCAACATTTACCTAATAAACATAAGTGATATGTATGTTTAATAAAGACTATATTTTCCCCCTGTTTTTGACTTGATTTGCAAATTCCTCATTCTTTTTTCTTTATTTCTTGCGTAAAGAAATAGGTATGGAAATATTTCAGTTACTATAACATTGCAATTTTATTTTACTTTTTTGCCTTTTTTATTTATGTATTTGTTTTCTCTTAGTTGTCCTTAAGTTAAACTGCTAAAAATTATTAGAATTGTATATAGATAAATGTCTTAGAAAACTGTTTTCTCGATATTTTTTTTAAAGATTACTGTGTGACAAACTTGTCTGATTCTAAGTATTGTCTAGGGATCCCCAATCCAAATCTACTGCTTTGAGTTTCTAGGGGAAATGCCTAGTAATTGCTACTTTTGACAAGAATCACAGATGAATCTTAAGATCAAGGTCTTAAGAACACGAATGTCTGGGAAGCACTGTTATAGACTAGGAATGATTTTTGTTTCATTGAATTGAACACAAAGTCTGACAGAAACCTTGTTTACAAGGACATTGGATAAAATTTGAAATTGCACAATAGCATTTATATAAAATTTTGTAAAACAAATTTTTGTACTGGCAAATATCTGTTTTTGAACTCTGTTAGTAGATTTATATTTAGGGGGAATGAATTTACTAAAAAATAAACTTGAAGATCAAGTACACAGTAAACTCCTTGAATTTCCCAAAATGCATTAGTTCTTTTTTTGATAACTTGAATTTATTGGCATTAATTCTCAGGGTAAGAAATAGCGTCATGTATGTTTTTCTCTAATGATTTAAATGAAAATGACTAGAACTATATTTATTTACCTACTTTTTTAGTTTTTCTAATATTAAATATGAAAATATACATTCACTTTCATTAAACTTGTTAGAAAACAATTTGGAGCATCTTTGTATATTTTAACAACACAAATTATTTTGTTATTGATGTGATTCTCTAAAACTGTAAATTTTGCCGCTTTTGCCACAAAGTTACAAGTCTGTCACATTTCCCAGTGATTGACAGAGGGCCCTTGATTTAGGCCAGCTGTTGGAGTGCTGTACACTTACTGCTAAAGCTTTCTGGAGGCCTTGGCTATCACATTTTCATCGAATGTGAATTCCTTTTTGTACGTGTACATATTGTACAGAGAACAGAAGAGCTCACAGCAGCCCCTAAACGGCATCTGTTCTTTATAGTGAGATGAAGAAGCTGCAGAAGGTTTGTAGAAACTTGCTGAAGCTTGTTGTCACTTAGCAGGAAGTGTTTAGAAGTTTGCGAAGAACAGAATTACAATTTGTCAAATGTTGCAAACTTCACAGTGAGCACACAATGTCTGATTTCACCGTTGCTCTAAATAGGATTGCATTTTCTATATTTCAAAATGACCAACTTTCTTTTTTTGTAAAATACTAACAATTCTAGCACAGGAATTCACAGTCACTCAGGTGAGACACATTCTTCTTTAATTTTTACCTTGTTTTGTTTTTTTTTTTTTTTTGGTGTGGTGGGTGTTGGAGGCAGGGGGAGGTAGAGAGAGTGGGGAGATGTGGGGCAGAGGGAGGGCAATATTGAAGTCACAGTCTCAACAGTCCTGGCACCTGCCTTGCTGATTGAGATGAAGAAAGTTTTTTTTTCATTATTATTATTATTATAAACTTTACTTTCAGTCTTAGAAGAGATTCTTGATAAAGGCAGTGAAGTGCAGGAGTGAAGGGGGAGGTGGGGGGTGGGGAAGCACTGTCTTTTTTCTATGAGTTGCTTGATTTAGTTTGGTTAAAGAGAAAGATTGTGTTGCTTTGGTTAAAGAAGAATCTGATGGGTGTTAGGAGTTCACCAGAAATAAATTATTGCTATAACACTATCTAACTCAACCAAATTAGTTAGCATTGTGAGGTACAAGAAAACTAGGTTGCACCTAACTTTTTCCATTATTTAAAAAACCAGGGCCCATAAGGCATTGTTTAAGTCCTGAAGTCTATTTTTTTTTTTTTTTTTTTTTTTACTTTTTCGGGCTAAGAGTGCATATACATGGAATTTAACCGCAACATTTGAAAAGTCAGCTGCAAACTAATAAGGCTTCTGGAGTTTGGAAGGCTTTCTCATCTTTATTTTTCCTATTGGTACATGTTGTCCTTTCAAGAGAACCTGGATAATCTAATAAGTTCTGGGTTTTCTCTTTAACTTAAATTTTATGATTTCCTATTCAAAATACTTGAAGCTTTTCCTGAGGTGAGAAAAAATATATTTATATATATTTATTGTTTTCAGATCTTTTCTGAAGGATTGCCTCATGTTTTAGCTGTTCTTATTCTTGGATTAACTCTCAACTGTATGTCTCTAAAAGTCCATGCCAGCAGGATTGGAGAGAGATTCTCTTGCCTTTCACGAGTGGAGTTTAAGCAAACACAATGGAATGTGCTAGAATGTGCTGGGGCTGGTCGTTGTAGCACCTTCCTACCACCCGTTAGCCTGTTTGCGTCATGCAGGTCTGAAATGGCACTGGGTTCCTTTGAGGGTTTGGAAACAATGTGAGGATTCTCTCATTCATTTACTTGTCATGTTAAGAGACATCCTTTTTAACAAGGTTTCTAACATACAATGTTGAACTTCATTTATAACTTTTGCAAATGGGACCCTTTCTAATTATTTTGAAGAAGTCTTAATTTTGCGGCTTGGTTGAAAATCTGATCCTTTTGGAGCTAAACTGGGCCTGCTCTGTTGTTGACTTAGGGAAAGTGGGAAAAAAAAGAAAGGATAATTTCTGCAGGTTCCTGGCATACTTGTTCTAGAGTGGGTATAAATGACCATTTGATGAGTTGTTTCAAGGGAACTTTATGAGCACCCCAAGAACTGATGAAGAAACTCATTAATTCCTCAGGAACATTACCTCCCTTAATGAAACGAAAACAGTCTATTGGCCCTTTAATAGTAATCAAGTGAAATGCAGGTACTTCTAGGCTTTGATTTTCAATCACCATTGGTAGGAGGCCTCACTTTTTACCATTAAGTCTAGCCAGAAACTATTATAAAGCAGTTTAATTGTAACATGGATCCTCTTTCACTATAAAGATCTCATTCTAACTCAGGATTACTTTTTCAAATAATTCGGAAATCTTACAAATAGTCTCTCATAAAAATGACCTTTTAAGCTACCAACTTGATGTCAGTAAGTGAGGAATTGCGAAGAGCGCACACTGTCATTTGTACTGGATATTGCAAACATACAATGTATAATAGATGTAAATAACCTCAAGAGGATAGATAATAAAAAAGGAAAATAATTAGGAAGTGATGAATTTTGAATATTTAATACCTTTGTTTATAATATAATTCATTTAACTATGTTTCTATTATTTAATTTTTAATACTGGCTGTCTCGACAATCAACTGGAAAATTTCTGAAAATTCAACAGTTGTCCTCACAAGCTTGTCCAAGCCAGGTCTAGGACACTACTGCCCGTCTTGCTGAAGTTGCTTCTCTCAATTTCAAGCATTCCTTTTATGATGAGATCCTTGTATATACGGATGGCCTGGCTCAGCACATAAATCTCCAGTGTCTTTCAAATATCTGCTTGAAATATCAAAATCTTATGTAATTTATTATACTTCCATTACAGTGAACGATGTGTCAAAAATAAGATCAGGTTCACTGTTTCCACATTTCTTCATTCCCCTGCCCATCCCATACTAGTTCTCCTTTTCATTCTTTCCCATGTATGTTAAATAGCATCATTTTTGTCTCCATTGCAGTATTCGTGGCTATGTGAGATGTAAGGTTATTAAAGTTGCAGTTTGCTCTCCTTATTTTCCCAACAAACCAAAACCTGGCAGTCACTTTGAAAGAAATGCCAGCCTTGTTAAAACTTTGAAGAATTGTATGTGTCAGTAATATAATTGTCCTTCACCTGTCATTATAATTTACCATGTGTGTCCAATTGACCCTTTTAGTTTATTTATTTATTATGTCATTTTATGAAAAATAGAGGAAAAAGTGAAAGACAACTTTATTAGAGGTTTTAATAAGAATTTGAATAAAACAAAACCTCTTTGAGTTAAATAAATTTTGGCATTCAAGCATCAGAACTGATGAAAGCTTACTGTCATATTTCTTCTTAGCTAAACTAGATACTTCAGATTTTTGTTGCAAGTGTTACACGATGAAGTCCTGTCTTTTGAATGACTAACTGAATGAGAATACCCTATTCCCTTTTCGTCTTTAGAAATATATTGTTCATTAAGGATATCATCATTTAAAGTCTCATATTCTGAGATCTGAGATCTTTCCTACAGACTACCATCGCATGTCCTTTCCTAGATCTCATCCCTTTCACAGTTGGACAGTATAAATGCCCACATCCCATGACCAAAAAGTAGGAGAAGTGGGGAGAGCCAGATAACACCTTGCCACTACATTCAACTGCCTTATCCTGGAAGTAGTTTATATTTTCTTCTAGTGAATCTTGCCATCTGGTAACGATCCATCTATAAATACTGACAGATCTAGGTTTCTAGACTAACCTCGAATTCTTGGTTTCTTCTGATATGGTCAGATGAATTTCAAATTATATCTTGCCTGGCTAACAACTAGGGAAAGGCAAAAAGCTTTCTAAGTTAATATATAGGATGTCATGGCTGGATGCTCATTATGAATTGACAAGAAAATTTAGCTCTGGTGCCTTAACAGAACTCTGATATGTAAGTGGGGAGCCTAGAACACTCCTCCAATTCTGTTTGTAATTATCTCAAGTATAAACTAATACATATGGATCTATCTTGTCTTTCCAGTTACATTTTGAGATATTGAAAGAAACGTAAAGAATATTGCCTTGTCTTTCCAATACATTCCACACTGATAGGCATTTATTAAGTTTGAACTGATTTCAAAGTTGCAAACTTATTGAAGTATTTGAGATAACATGTTTAAACTTAAAAAAATATGTAAGCAAAAAGAAACACTTTTTTCCCCATGAAGAAAGTGCAGACTTTAAAAACATTTCACATTTGCCAAATCTTAAATTTTATTATTCTATTTCTTCTTATATGATTGTCAAACCTTACTATTCTAAATGTCTATCTTTTGACCAAATGGCAAGAATGCATTTCCTTAAAAACCATTGTTACCAATTTTTCTGCCAATCATAGGTATTGCTCTTTTGTGCTGTAAGACTGTCCATATATAGGCAATAGCTTTGGAGCTCTCTACCTGCTCTTAAAATGGTTCCATAATTAATTTTGAAGCTGGTATATTAGGTTAAAGTAAATTCTAAGTTATTGTCACAAATGTTTCTAACTTTCAGGCAGAACATATGCCCTGGGTTTTGAAAAACACATTTGAAAGGAAATAAGAAATTCTGCCTGAGCTTGAGTCATATCAGCATAAACATTTTTTTGAATCTCTACCCTGACACAGGCAATTTTGTTTGAAGCCAGTGCAAACCATTGTAAAGCGGTGGAAAACCTTTGCTTGGCCATGAACAAAACCTGCACATGACATGTATTTCAGGGAAGCAAAGAATTTTAGAAGGAATTGAGAGCCAAGACTGGACAAGACTGCATGCTGGGAAGTTCTGTAATTCATGGCTCATTTCCTCTCAAACATATGCACGTTAACGTTTCTTTGAAACTTCAGAGAAGAACTTACTCATGCTTTCCCATGCAAGTAACACGAGGTTCAGACAAAGAGTCTTATGATTTGTACAGGCACAAGATGCACGGCGTTTTGAAAATCCCAAGATAGCTTATGCACTCCCCCCCCCCCCCCCCAGTAGAAGTAGAACTGGAAGTTCTGAATCAGGAGTGTAAATGCATTGCAGTGTAACAAATATTTGAGAAATAGTAAAGGGAATACAGATTAATTACCTAGAATTCTATTGTCACATCCCACTCAAAGTTACCATTAACCATAGCACTACAGGTAGTTTATTTTGAGTCTGGATACTGCTGGTTAGAAAACTATAAGAGATACAAACCATCTCAAACTGTGATGTTGGCTAGTGTAATGAGGTCCTATTTTCATTGAATTATTCCCAAACCTGGATCAAATGTATACAGACGCAACCAATCATCCAATAGTAATGTAAGCTTCCTCATTCTGCAAGTCTGGAAACAGAGGTCAAAATAGATTGATCATTTATTTATTCATTTATTCAACAAGTGAGTGTTAAGTGTTTGCTCTCGTGATTCAGTAATAGCAACATATGCTTTTTTTACGTGGTGGACTTGCCAAAGAGGTGAGATTAAGTGTGTGGGTTCGTGTCAGAGTTAAATGCTTTACTGACCCTCTTGGGGCAATAGCTGGTGACTCCAAACTGTGTTTTATTCTTTTCCACTCTGTCACGTAGCTTACATTTTTGGATTATAACACATAAGTTATATTCTATGTTATTTGAAATGATGTCCTTTTCTAGGGTAAAACATCCTTTAAGGGGCACTAGCTTAACCTTACTGTGCATTACTGAATCAAAGTACTTTTTATTATAAATACCTCTTGAAGAATATTTTTGAAATTCTGTTCTTCAATACCACTAAGTAAACAATGGTCTACTGGCATTAGATGATGTCTATTGTGAGGAATTCTTAGAAGAAAAAAAGGAAAATATGTCTTTTTTGTTGTTTGCAATGTATAATGTATTTTTTGTTGTTTGCAATGTATAAATAGAGGTTTATTGAAATTGTATGTGACTTACATATTCTGGGATGTATTTCAATGTAAGTTTTTTTCTTATGAAAGAGTGGAGCTGGTAAAATGCATTTTAACTTACAAAACCATGCATATCAGTGTGTATCTTATATTGAAACATTATCTAACCTTTATTCCTTTGTGTATATAGTTTTCACTTTTTCAACCTTCAAAAAGAACTGTTTCAGCATATTTTCCCATGGACATGGTGCTCATAAATTAAAGTTGAAACAGCATTTTGCTGTTTAGTATAACCCTAGACCTCAGCAAGTGAGGCCCTGGCCCTATGTTTTAGAATGCCCCACTGATTGTAAACCCTCTCTCTCTCTCTCCCTCTCTCTCTCTCTCTTTCTCTCTCTCTCTCTCTCTCTCTCACACACACACACACACACACACACACATACACACACACACAATTTATTAAGGAACGTGGGCCCTGGGATTGGGCATTTAGTGGTGGTACTGATGTTTAGATATCCCTAAACATTTATTCATGACGAGCATAGTTTAGGGCCTGAGGAAATGCTTTTCCACATTTTTTGCCCCCCTCCCCCCTTTTAAATAAAAGGTAACTGTGTCCAAATGATACAAAGGGTTGTTCTGGTGTCACTGCCCAAGAGTTAGAATGTGAAAGGGTTTGACTGGGTGTTACCTAAGGTAAGAAAAGATTCTTACATGATAATGTATTGTTTCCCAGTTGCTTCAAGCATCCATTTTCTTGCTTCTCTTTGTATTTCAATTTGTAATTCTAAACTAGCAAATGTAGACAACTTTACAATATTAAACAACCATTGAAAAGACAGGAGAGTAGATATTCCATATTTAAGAGATTTTAGGTTAATTTCTGGTATGTGGGCCTTATTAATCCTCTTGTCCCCCCCCTACCCCCAATTTCCCCATGGTAGAGGCAGCCTGTTTCTATTTAGGATTAACCTGCCAAAAAAGGACAATACCTAAACTATGCCAAATACCTGGAAGATAACCAATTTCAGTTAACCTTAGGCTGGCATTCAAGGTACTCCATGGTATGATTCTGGATATCTTTTCAGCCTTATTCCCAGAACTGATCCTCAGACAAGGATTTGTGTGCAATGGGATGTATTAAGGCAGAGTTCCCAGGAAAATCCAGTAAGGGAGAGAGGGGAGCAAGACAGAGAAGAGTAAGAATCGAAGTGAGAATTTATAAGTAATGTTCAGCAGGCAAAGCTCAGCCTGATTCTTCCAGGGGAGCTCTAGAGTCTAAACTGCACAGAACCATTGGTATACTAACAGCAAAGGAGCTGGGTTCTCATACTCTGGCACCAATCAGTCATGGGCGCGGGAGTGCGGTAGGGAAGAAATGGCGATATAAATTCCCAGAAACTTCTTTATCTTTGCTGGCAAAGCAGCTCCAGTAACTGTGGAATCTGAGTAGATTACCAACAGCGCCTACTATCCCTAGTACTTTCCCTTATGCCAGTGTGAGAAGGGCTGAGTCCCTTCTCTGTCTCAGAGATTTGGCTACACAGTAGCACACTAAATGCTCTAAAAAGGCCCCTCTAGGATTTTTAGTATTTATTCTTTGTTTCCACAACACACTATCTTACCTTTCTTACAATTTATGCTTGCCCCTTTGGAATATAATTTTTTCATTAGAAGAAATATCATAGGAAGCTTTTTTAAAATCTCTCTTATAACACATATCACAAACCACAGAGGTTTCTGTGTGTTTGTTTTTTTTTTAAGTTATCTATTCATGCATCACTCCTTGCTTTCCTACTCCCCATATCACCCACAAAAGTAAGAAAGTAAGATAGTATTTAGCATTCTAAAAAATTTTTTTAATGTTTTTATTTATTTTTGAGACAGAGAGAGACAGAGCATGACTGGGTTAGAGGCAGAGAGAGAGAGACACACACAGAATCCGAAGCAGGCTCCAGGCTCTGAGCTGTCAGCACAGAGCCTGACGTGGGGCTCAAACTCACGGACTCTGAGATCATGACCTGAGCTGAAGTCGGACGCTCAACTGACTGAGCCACCCAGGCTCTCCTGATAGTATTTAGCATTCTAAATATAACGTTTAGAATTACTGCAAGGAACAGCTAGACATGGTATTATATATTAATGATTGTATATTAAATTATATTAAATTGACTTAGTTAAACATTGCTTAAAATTTTATACTGATTTTTCCCCCATTTTTTCATCTGGATGTCTGGGAAAGAAAATCTTGAATTTAATGTCTATACTGAATATTCCCCAAGCCAAGAAGAAATATAGTGAAACACAGTTGAGCTTCTTAAGTAGGTAATGTGCTAAACCAAAGTGGTAATCTAATTCTGAAGAAGTTATCAACAGCGAACACTGGAAAATGGTGCCAAAGAGTAAAGCATATAGACAGATTTCTCACCAGCTTTTAGAGCTATCTATAGTGTATGTGGAAGTAAGAATGACTTAAGTAAATATTAGTCTTAAGGTATCATTATTTGTTAAAAAATATGAAATGCTTTTATTTATTTTCAATAGAGACAATACCATATATAATTTGATGAACAAAGTACATAAAATGCAAAGATTTTACATGCTAAATTCAATGATAAAACTCAGAGCATATATAAATATAATTTTCAGGGATAAAATTGAACCCAATTGCTAAGGGGGACTGATCTACCTTCTATTTATAGTCTCAGTTTATTGATATAAACTTCATTTGGACCTGAGGTTTTTACCAAAGACTGCGTGCCATATAATCTGCAGGGATTTGCCTGCGAAATGGACTGAGAAGCCAGCAATGGCCTGAAGACACAGGGTATGCCCTGTGTAGGTAGGCCTGTGGGGAGTACTGACCCTATGCACTGAGGAGCCAGCCACTCCTCAGCCCAGCCCAGCTCCTGCAAGTGTTGACTTATTTCATCTCCTTTCTAAGGACCTCATCTGCCCCCATGCCTTCACTGTCAATCAGGTTCACAACCCCCAACTCTAAACCCCATCTCACTCATAGAGACAAAAGCAGTATGTAGTTTTCACATTGTCAACATTTTCTGCCTTGGGTCTCTCAACTCCAGAATATCCCCAAACACATTCACTGCTCTGAATACTGCTTCTACATTAGTGCTTTTTGTTATATTTCTTGCTACCTATAAACCTTTTTAAAAAAAAATTTCGATTCATTCTTTCTCAAATGTCATATCCAATTAGTTTTATATTCTCTTTTTTACCTCTAATCTTGTCTTTCTATTTACATAATAATTCCTCTAATCCAGGCCCTTATCTGTTATAGAAAATGATAAAAATCCCTTTAACTGGCCATTCAACCCAGTGTCTCTCCCCTCAAATTGATATTTTCTTTTGGTTATTTCCCCCAACACCAAGATGATTTTGCTTAAAACAAACAAACAAACAAACAAACAAACCTGTGAGTACCCAACAAACACCTTTGATAGATTTTCCTTGCTTATAAGATGAAATCAGATCTCTTCACAATTGTTGAGTCAATTTTTCTGGCTTCTCATCCACATCATATCTCTTATGTCATATTAGAAATCACTTACATTTTCCAAATATTTCCAAATATTCCATACACTTTGACACCTCCACACTCTTACCACTACTTAAAATGATCTTCCGTATCTACTAACTCCATCTGGTGAAACCACACTTATATTTTAAAATTCAGGTAAAAATCTTATTTTTATATGAAAGCTTTCCTAATCATCCTGTCACCTCTGATCCTAAAACATTTTGCTTGTACCTTTAAATAGTACTTGATTTATATGAAAGTGACTTGCGTACCTATCTTTATCTTATTCTTTTTTGTATCATTGGAGCTCAATATATGCTCAAGCAATTTTTATTGAACTAAATTTTTCAACTTAAATCAGGAAGAATGTGATTAAATGGAATATTCTTTCAGAATTATCTGAGTTTTAGAAATAGGTGAGTGAATGGTGAAATCAGTTATCTCTTTAGACTAAGGGCTAGCTCAGGTGATATATTTACCCAAAGCCGTAGGGTTTATTTCTATGTTCCTATTGATGTCAAGTGAATCTCACACTTTAGATTTGTCTCAGTTAATTTCTACAAGCATTCATTTAGTGGTTAAGATGTATTGTGATTCTACTATCCACTAAGTCTATAGAGGTACACTCCCAAAGACATTTGCTAGGGTCCTTGTTAGAGATTTGTTATTTGCAGGGAAAAAAAAGTTTCTGTGTGTGCTTTGTTAGAATAACCCTCATCTAAAATACCTCCTGTTTATAGGCATAATTTTGCACACAATTCAGGAAAATAAAAACCCAAGCAACTACCCAATCAAACATATAAAAACAATAACAACAGCTACAAAATAAGGCCTCCCCCATACACACTGCTCTTTTATGAATCACACAAATATCAGAAGAAAAATAACGTATTTTCCCTAATATCTCAGATACAGTCCCATCCCTTCTACATCACTTTCAGTTGTGAGTATTGCATCTTTAGATGAAATAGTAGGGTCAAGCCTTTTGCCATATTTGAAAGACTGACACCATTCTCTTCAGCAGATTTTGAACACAATGTAAAATCTCTCTACAGTGTGACAATTGACATTTTTCAGCACAGAAGAAGCCATTACCATCTGTCATGTGACTGCTCTGAGGATAATGAGAAACCTCGGACATGTGGGTTGGAAAGAAATGACTTGATTCCAAGTAAAATAAATCTAAATAATACAAATGCAGTGGGAGTGTTGCTAAATATTTCTGGAGACTCTTGAGGCGCTTTGGGAGAAAATGAATCATGTTGGTAATAATTTTTGCTTCTCTTTCTCTTAACTCTGCCAATTTAAAAATATCGTACAGGCAGGACCTGTGTTTTAAACTCTACCTGTACTTCCAGAAGGGTGTCCTCAGGGCTTTGCCTGCAGGGAGGTCACCTGGAGTCAATGCAAATCAAGCCTGTTGCCTCTTCGGCAGCAGGTTACCTCCAGGACCCTTGCGGCACAGGCAGATTTTAGAACAGCAGAAGCACGACCAATGTGTTGAAACAAAACAAAATAAGGTTGTTTATTACCCTGTTTAAAAGGAGGGCAATATTTTTCTCTCAGTCTTTAACCCTCTGCTCCTGCCCAACCAGTGTGATCTCTGAACTAGCAGGCTGTGTTCACAAGGAGTTGCACTGGGTTGAGTTAAAGGAGGACAGAGTCTTCGCTCTGAAGTTCTGCCTTCTGTCAGACCTTTTAATGTAATCTTAACATCCATTCTGTTTAATAATCTTTTGTCCAATAGACATAAATAAAGCATAAATATGTGTCTCACTGCAATGAATTAGTTTTCTAACAGAAGGAATCCTTGCCAAGATTCTGCAGCGATCTGGTCAATGTAGATAATGTGGTACATTAGAGCAGAAGCTGGCAGTTCATTGTTCTATGAATAGATATAGATTTAGTATTTATGGGAGCCTTTGAATAGGATGAAACAAAGCAAGGAGTAGCCAGCGGTTCTATGTGGGTTTGATTTTAGCTAGTAATTTCCTATCAGGTCAGTAAATCTTTTGTTAGCACTAAGAACAATTTGTGCTCAAATATCAAAAAGTAATACACTTTTCTTTTCACGTGTACTTTTGCTTAAAACACTATTAATTATATATAAATGTATATTATATATAAATGTAAATGAATACATATGTGTATATATAAATATATAATTGAAAGCCCTATATTCACTCTGTTCATTAATTTAATTTAATTTTTTCTTGAGTAGGGGGGAAATGTTTGCTTTGTGTTTTCTCTGGGAAAGTTAAATCACCTGAAGTTATCAAAAGGCATTGACAGTAAGAATGGGAGTCTTGTGTTCTGGTCTTGTTGTGGCCCTTAGCTTACTATTTGACTTTGGACAAGTCACTTTCTCAAGTTTATAGTTCCTTGTCTGTATTTGAAGATTTGGGATCCCATGATCACCAAAGTTCCTTTTGGCTCTATAATTCAGTGTAAAAATCATTAAGATAATAATCCTGTCTTTCATCATCCTGAGTTGGTTATACAAGGCATAAGGTTTCCGTGTTTTCTTGCCAGAATTCAGTAACTGATTTGAATTGTCCCTGTCTTCTAAATGATTGTTCACTTTCCTCTTTTGTCTTGATGTTCTTTCAGGGTCAAAGCTTGAACATCAGCAGCACAAAATGTCTCTCAGTAGCTCCTAAGGTAATTGGGGACAGTCTCTACAACTACTTGAACTACTTATTTCTTTCTCCTGCTCACTCCTCTTTCTGCTTTACTGTTTCCTCATTTTTCCCCTGTTTTCCTCTGCAGCCCGAAGTCCAAAGCTTTTCTGATTCCTGGAAGTTTTGAGAGAACTGCCCAACAACAAAACCAGTACTCTGGAGCAGAGCTGTGCTATTACCTGCCATAAAATGAACACATGGAAAGTGCTTAAGTGAATGCTTAGCCCTTTACTGGATCACAAAACTGGCCAATCAATGGAGATTCTTTTCCCCTATAGGTAGATGTTTCTTATGCTGTTGTTTTCAGTTTCAATTTCAACAATTATGGCTTTTTCCTAGATTTACAATAAAATGATTTAGTTAGGACTGAAAACTGGAGTGGGTAGTTGTACCAGGCACACTTGAGATCTGTAGTACTGATCTGTCTCCATTGTTTTGGTGACTTGTCTCGTCTCGGGCACTGCTGAGGAGACCAGTGCTGCTTGGGCTCCGACTACGTGCAGGCATCATTTGACCATATATCCTCTTACAATCACGTTGAGAAATTGTCCTCTTGCCTTCTGGCTTCCTTGTTGATACTGAGGCATAAAATCACAATAAGAGGACACCTGGGTGGCTCAGTCAGTTTAGCATCTGACTTCTGTTCAGGTCATGATATCACAGTTCGTGAGTTTGAGCCCCACATTAGGCTCTGCGCTGAGGGCTTGGAGTCTGGAGCCTGCTTCAGATTCTGTGTCTCCCTCTCTCTCTGCCCCACCCCCACTTGCTCTCTCTCAATCTGTCTCTCTCTCTCTCTGTCTCTCAAAAGTGAATAAACATTAAAAAAATAAGACCCCAATATGGAGGTTTGGCATTTATACAAATACAGTCCGGAAGTGCAGATGAGAGGAGGGAAGGATCAGAAGAATAGAGAGGCCAGAACTCTTTACTCTGCAGGACAAACCTTTGACCAATGGACAGTGGATCTAGTAGATAAAAATCTCCCCCTTTCCTTGACCGAGAGACACTTTCCATGTTGATAGTGAACATGTAGGGTCTTCTAAGATTCAACAACCCGTTGTACTTGATACTGTAAAATACTCAATTCTTAGTTTGTCTATTCTTCCTAGCCTCATCTTCCTCCCTCTCACTTATGCTTTCCTGAGTTTGCATCTTTAATAAAATAGTAATACATGAGTATTTGTTTCATCCTATGCTTTCTGGGGGACTAAGACTGGTCAATTTAGACAATATTTGTGAATGAATAGAATCATTCATGGTCTGATGAATTGCGATAAAGTGGAATACAGGATAGTGGGAGATTATGGAGGTAATGTGCATTAACTAGTTACCTATACATCCTGTGGGTCCTCCATGACTTTCTTGCATTTAATGCTCCATGGTTGGGTAGAAGTGCAGTGGAATGGAAAAGGCAGCACATGTAAGTTCACAAGGATTTTCTGTATTCTATTTTGTAGATGAGAATCTTTTCCCCAAATGACAAGGGCAAAAATGCTATTGAAACCAAAGCTGTTTTCTTGACTTATTTTAAAATACATGCTCACTTGAAAATGCTGCTTGTTATTTTGACAGAGATGGGTAGTAGGGAAAGATTTTGGAAATACAGTGTTGATTATGAAAAGTGTTATAAAATTAATGTTAGAAGAAATTTCATATCTTTGTCTCTACACAACAGTTTCTGCTTCACATTTGCCATCCTCATCTAAACATATTTTTAGAGAAAACAGGAATGTAGATATTCATAAATTCAACAAATACTTGTTGAGTGTCTAGTTTGTGCTAGGTGCTGCTTTAGGTGCTGGAAATTCGGCAGTAAATAAGCTAGATCCTTGCTTTCGTAAGGCTTGTGCTAGAGAGGAATGACATTGACAAAGATAAAAGAGTGCATAGAAAAAATAACAAGATAAATTTTGAAGTTGGTAGCGTGGTGAAGATAATAGACAGAATGATATGGTATATAAAGATTGAGGGACTCTGCTTTAGATTAGGTAGTCGGGAGAGACCTCTCTGTGGAAACGATGTGAACACAAATTTTCCTAGAAGCTGGGTATGCAATATAGGCTTCAGACTTCCAAAGCAAAAGAGAATCAACTGCAAAGACTCACTATGGAGTGTGAGTTAGTATGGATCGAGAAAAGAAAGTGGCTAGTGTGGCTTGAGGGCAGAGCCAAGAGCTATAGTGGTATGAAACAAGATAGGAGACGTTAGAAATGACCAGCATTTCATTATAGGCTGCATTAATGAATTTGAGTATATTCTAAATGTAGTGGAAATTCATTGAAGAGTTTTAAGAATGTTAAAATATATAATCCATTTCATAGAACTCTTGCAAAATTCGAATTCCTAACTTAAAAAAATTTGTGAATGCCTTTTTAAAATGACTTTATTTTTTTAGAGCATTTCTGGGTTCACAATTGAGGGGAAGGTACAGAGATTTCCTACACATCTGTCGGCGCACACGAACATAGCCTCTTCCATTGTCAACAACTCCCTACCAAGGTGGTTCATTTGTCACAATTGATGAATGTACGTTGGTACATCATAATAATCCTAAAGCCACAGTTTACATTGAGCTTCATCTTGGTGTGTTACATTTTATGTGTTTGCAGAAATGTATAATAATGTGTATTTATTATTGTAGTATCATAGAGAATATTTTCACTCTCCTAAGAATACTTTGTGCCCTATTTATCCTTTCCTGGCCCTTACCCGCTAACAACCACTGAACTTTTTATTGTCTCCATAGTTTTGCCTTTTCTAGGTCATATGGTTGAAATCAAGCAGATAAAAATTCTTTAGAATGGCTTCTTTCACTTAGTAGTATTCATGGAAGGTTCCCCCATGTCTATTCCTGGCTTGATAGTTCATTTCTTTTTAGCGCTGAATAATATTCAATTATCTAAAGGTATAATAGTTTATTTATCCATTCGTCTAATTTAGGACATCTTGGTTGCTTCCAAGTTTTGGCAATTATGAATAAAGTAGCTGTAAATATCCTTGTACACGTTTTTGTGCAAACATATTTCAGCCTCTTTGGGTAAATACTAAGGAGCATGACTGGTGGATCCTATGTTAAGGTTAGGTTTAGTTTTTTTTTTTAAGAAACCACCATGCTGTCTTCCAAAGTGGCTGTACTAAGTTGCATCCCTCCCCTGCTCCCCAGCAATGAATGAGAGTTCCTAATGCTCACAACCTCACCAGCTTTTGGTGTTGTCAGTGCTTTGGATTTTGGACATTCAAGTAGGTGTGTAGTGGTATTTTGTATTTTTTTAACTTGCATTTCCCTGATGACATATGATGTAGAGCATCTTTTCATATTCATAGCTGTAATTCATATATCTTTTTTTATTGAAGTACAGTTGACACACAATATTACATTAGTTTCAGGCATATAACATAGTGGATTCAACAACTCTATATATTATGCTATGTTCACCACAAGTATAGTTACCATCTGTCACCATACTATGCTATTACAATATCATTGACTATATTCCCTATGCTGTATCTTTCATCCCTATGACTTATTCATTCCATAATTGGCAACCTATACCTCTTGCTCCCTTTCACCCATTTTTCCATCACTTCACCCCTCCTTCTCTCTGGCAACCATCAGTTTGCTCTCTGTTTTATGGGTCTGTTTGTGCTTTTTTGTTTGTTCTTTGTTTTATTTTTCAGATACCACATGTAAGTGAAATCCTATTGTATTTGTCTTTTTGTATCTTGACTTATTCCACTTAGCTTAATGCCCACAATGTCCATCTTTCTCTCTCTATCTCTGTCTCTGTCTCTTTCTCTCTCTCTCATTGTGTGTGTGTGTAATATATATATATATATATATATATATATATATACACATATATATATATACACACATATATATATATATTCTTTATCTGTTCATCCATTGATGGACACTTAAGGTTTTTCCATAGTTTGGCTACTGTAAATAATGCTGCAATGAATATGGGGGTGCATATATCTTTTCAAGTTAGTGTTTTTGTTTTCTTTGGATAAATACTGAAGTGAAATTGCTGGATTATATGATAGTTTTATTTTTAATTTTTGGAGGAAACTCCATACTGTTTTGCATAATAGCTGTTCCAATTTACATTCCCATCAACAGTGCACAAGGGTTCCCCTTTTCTCTACAACCTCACCATTTGTTTTCTCTTGTCTTTTTAACAATAGCCATTCTAACAGCTGTGAGGTGACATTGCATTGTAGTTTTAATTTGCATTTCTGTGATGATTAGTGATGTTGAGAATCTTTTTATGTATCTGTTGGCTGTTTGTATGTGTTCTCTGGTTATTTTTATTCTTTGGTGAGGTGACTTCTAAGGTCTTTGGGCAGTTTTTTAAATCACGTTGTTAGTTTTCTTATTGTTGAGTTTTAGGAGTTCTTTGCATATTTTGGATAATAGTCTTTTATGAGATGTATCTGTTTCTAACATTTTATCATAGTCTATGGGTCCTCTTCTTATTCTCTTGATGCTATCTTCCTCAGAGCAGAAGTTTTAAATTTTAATATGGTCCACATTATCAATTCTTTCTTTCATGCATTGTGCCTTTGATGTTTATTCTAAAAAAGTCATCATCAAACCCAAGATCATCTGAATTTTCCATGTTATTTTCTAGGAGTTTGATAGTTTTGTATTGATAGATTTAGGTTTGTGATCCATTTTGAGTTAATTTTGTGAAAGGTATAAGGTCTGTGTCCAGATTCTTTTTTTTTTTTTTTTTTTTTTTGCAAGAGGATGTCTACTTAGCATTATATGTTGAAAGCATTATCTGTTTTTTTCTATTGTATTGCCTTTTACTCCTTTGTTAAAGGTCAGTTGACTATATTTATGTAGGTCTGTTTTTGGTATACTGATCTATTTGTCTGTTCTCTCACTGATACCACACTGTCTTGATTACTGTAGTTTTAAAGTAAGTCCTGAAGTCAGACAGTGTCTGGTCTCCCAATTTTTTTCTTTTCCTTCAAGAATGTATTGGCTATTCTGGGTCTTTTGCCTCTCCTTATAAACTTTAGAATTAGTTTCTTGATACCCACAAAATAACTTGTTGGTATTTTGATTGGGAATGCATTGAATCTATAGATCTAATTGGCAAGGACTAGCATTTTGACAATGTTTAGTCCTCCCATCCATGAACATGGAGTATCTCTCCATTTATTTAGTTTTTCTTTGATTGCCTTCATCACAGTTTTGTAGTTTTCCTTCTATAGATCTTGTGCATGTTCTGTAAGATTTATAACCAAGTGTTTCATTGTTTGGGTGCTAATGCAAATGATACTGTTTTTTTTTTCTTTTTGCCTTCAATTTTCACTTCTTCATTGCTAGTTTATAGACAAATGATTGACTTTTTCATATTAACCTTTTTTCCTGCAATTTTGTCACAATCTCTTATTACTTCAGGAGTTTTCTTATTGATTCTCTTAGACTTTCTACATAGATGATCATTTCTCCTACAAGCAAAGAGTTCTATGTCTTCCGTCTCAATCCTTCCATTTCCTTTTTTGTGTTATTGCCTTAGCTAGAACTCCCAGTAGAATGTTGAAAAGGAATAGTGAGAAAGGATATTATTGCCTTGTACCTGATCTTAATGATCTCTTAACTAATGATGAAAAGATGCTATGTCTGGGTTTCCTAAAGTATTAAATAAACTTTTTATTGTTCAAGCTGATTGAATAAGGATTTCTTATTACTTATAGCCAGAAGTAAACTAACTGAAAAAGTCTCCATATCTGAAAATAACTTATAAACCAGAGATGGAGTGCAAGCAAGGTGAAAATACAATTCCATAGTGCGCTACATTAAAAGTACATCAAGGAACAATGAACTCAGGAAATGTGTATGACTTTGTCTTATGCTTCTAGCTTATAATCTTGGAGGTCTATACCTTTGCCTTTTGTACAAGTTTGTACCTTTATATCAGTAGGAACTGAATAAGCATCTATTGAATGAATAAATAAGTAGTATAAAGAAGAAGTATAATGTCAGAAGAAGGTGAGGTAACTGAAGAAAGTTCATAAATACGGTTGAGGAAGTCAGAAAAGCATCAAAGAAGAAATTTAACTATATCTTAAAATATTAGTGGGGTTTGCTTAAGTAAAGAAGCCAGGGAAGGATTTTTAGAGGGAGGATGAAGAGACAAGAGATATTAAAACAAAGTTGTAGAATTGTCCAGCTGTCATGACAGGTAGAGTTAACTGGAAAGGTAGTTTAGAGTCAAAGTAGGGAAGATTTCACATGTTAAAGTTAAGAATTTATCATCACTCCCTAAGAATTAAAGAGGAACTAAAGTTTGAAACAAAGGCATTGAGTTATATGCAAGTATTGTTTTATAGGAATATTAATCTAAAATTTCTTCTTCCTTGATCCTTGCCATAGAAAGGCCTCTTTACAACTTTCCTTTAGGACTAGTTGCATGCTCCAGACCAAGAAAAAGTACTTTGATATAGATATTTTTTTGAATATATATTACTGATGAATATACATAGTCATAAGACTCAATATAGTGTAATTCAAATAACTATATTCTATATGACCCTGCTCCTTCCTCTATTTGCCTGCATCTTTCCTTCAGCAGCCTCCCTTTCATCCCAGGCCACTCCTTTACTGTCCTTACCGGATGAGATGCAGGGTGTTTCCTTTTGCAGTGTGAATAAAGCTAGTGTTGCCATCAGATAACTATAGGTACAGAGCAAGAAGAGATTGAATATTAATGGAGTACCAATGGAAAAATAAGTTTGGTTTCAGAAATCTAAAAAGAACAGCAATGTTACAGAAGATAAGGGTGGTGAGCATTTTACCATTGCTACTAAGTTTAATATGAAATTTTGGGGAAAAAATCAGGGCTGTGTAGAAAGTGTGTCAAATGTGGACTTTTCCACAGTGTAGGTCTTGTGGAGTTAAGTGATATTAAAGTATGTTCAGTGATGGTTGGTAGGCTAAGCAATGTAGTCTGGTCACAAGCCCAAGAATACCTAGGCATAGTCCCAAGAGAAGTTTGTAATCAAATGCAGCTTGCAGAGAGAGTTTCAAATCTTACATGATTTTCATAATGAATGTTTTGGATTATCACAGTATGTTTTCCTATGCTCATTTTCATCTAGATGGAGGGGGGATTTCAAGAATCTATGTCTTATATTTTTTATTTCAGTTCCTTAAGGTACCCAGAATTTCCTTGCCAGAAGGATCCATGTAAAAATTAGAATCCATTTTGAAATTCAACTAAAGATTGCATCCCGAAGTTGTTTCAAAAAAATGAGAGCTGAGCATATTGTAATCCTCAGAGCTGTCCCTAGACAGACAATATTGCAGAAGTTTTTGCCCATGTGTCTTTGTTTTGCAAATGAATATGCAACATTACATTAGAGCAACAAAAAAATTAATCTTGGAATTGAAGAACCTAACAAATGCTGAATTCAAAAACAAGTTAGTTAACCTTAGAGAAAGAGAAAAGAAGCATCTAGTAAATTTATTAATGCCTCAAATTTTACAGTGATTTTTCCATTGACCGTTAAAGGAAAGGGGAAGGAACTAGAGACTGCATACGGCATTAAATGGTGTTTTAAATGAATATCTGTTATTGTTCCTGTAAATACCATATAATAAAACTAAATTATTTAAATATTACTTCGAAATGTATTCTTATAAAAGGCACCAGGCACATAGCCAATTCCATTGCAAAACAAAGAGGCAACAAAAAATAAAATTGTATCATGTACAGAAACCATGACTTACAATACCTCTCATGACTAGAATTGTTAGAATTCTGGTGTAAAATCTGGTGGAATTATTCCACGCATTCTCATGCAGATATTGCAATGACAATACCTTCTTGTTTAGTGTGGTATTGTGAACAATCTGTGAAAGAGCTTATTGAATATCCTTTGGTAAAGCTATTTTATGTCTCTTTCAAAGGTTCATTTTTAACAGCTTCTAGTCTTCTTCCTGATCAATTAAAATACAGTGGGCACCCTTGATTTAAATGATAAAAAGTCATGACTTTGAATTTTGTGTAAAGTTGAAGATTAACAGTGTCTGCAAAGAGACTTGAAAAATCAAAGTAAAAACATTTCTTTCCTTCATGATTTATCTTGAAATGTTTCAACTAAATGTTTCTCCTTGAGGAACATTATTCCAAACAGCTTGAGAAAGAGATCTTTTAATAAATAAATTATGTCTAAGTAGATATCCAAATTGAAGAAGGTTGATTAAGTGATAGTTTCACCTTTATAGTCTTGGAGAAGAAAACCATTACATCGTGCTTACTAGTGTCAGATGGCTGATGGTACAGACGGTTGGACTGAGAAATGGTCTCCATCCTTTCCACACTCCATGAGGTCAGTTGACTGTCAGGTGGGTCTCCTGTACCTCCTCTTTATTCCTCTCCCTTTATCTAGTTTTTCTCATTGCCATGTCTCTTACTATGACTACCTCTGGTAATGATACTTTGGACCATGAAGTATGCTATTGAAATTTATTCTTGTTTGATAGGAGTTCCTTCTATAATTCAATTATATGTTTTCACTATATACCATAATTCATTACAATTAGAAAACTGGCACAGACAGGGTCAATGTTTTAGTCCCAGAATTAGTGACCAAGATATGACCAGAATTCAGTTCTCTCACTTTCTAATGTGACTCCCTTTCCATGATAATGTCCAGCCTTCAATCAAATGAGCCAAATATGCTTTGTTGGAAATAGTTCATTTCAGAGAAGTGTCTTATCTTCAGCTTTATCTGCTGAAGCATGGCCATGCTTTTCGTGGCATTCCTACTACTCTTTTAGACAAAACAACATTGATTGTGGCATTGAAGACACAGCCTGATGACTGATTTTGAAGCTGCTCCTTTCAGACCTGAGAAAACCTCCTCATCACAGGCTTAGACTTTTCTGGGATCTTTTGCCGTTTTAGCAATGCCTTTCTTCTGAGTCACCAAGTTCTGAGTTAAAATTGCTTGAAAAATTAAAAAGGAGAGAGCTGGAAGTTTGTATATTTTAAAACATAGTGTTATATATTGACATATGCATTGATATAAGAATGCATATCTCAGAATTATGTACATGTTATGTCTTGTTATAACATTCAAAGTGTAGGTGTTTAGTAAAACTTTTTTATGTATCCAAATCAGAGGCATTAAATGGCTTTAGCTTATTTTCATTTTCATCAGTTTTTTTTGAACATTTGGAGATAAATCCACATTCAACTGAATGAATCCAAGACATATTACTTATTTCCTCTTATAAACATCACTTTAGTGTTTAAAAATTCTTCAGCTCAAACCTGTAAAATATTTGGGATTTAGTAAAACGTATTTGTTAGTCTTTTCATATTTACCGTGCCTACAACTCAAAGAGAAATCAAATAAGGAACAAGATCCAAGAATAACTTTGTGTTAGTGGATAAGACATACCATTCTACTTTTGTTTCTTTTGCATGGTTTGCTGTTTTGGTTTTTCCTTTTCGTTTCTTTTCTTTTCTTTTCTTTTTTGGTATTGTTTAGTGATTTTTTTTTTTTTGATAACTCAGTTTGTTCAGTTTTGAATTGTGTTGTTATGGTTCTTTATATGCTTGAAAATGATTTTTACCTTTTAATATTTATTTATTTAGTTATTTATTTTACATTTATTTATTTTTGAAAAACAGAGTGAGACAGTGGGAGAGGGGTAGAGAGAGAAGGAGACACAGAATCTGAAGCAGGCTTCAGGCTCCAAGCAAGAGTTCAGCACAGAGCCTGACCCGGGGCTCGAACCCACGAACCGTGAGATCATGACCTGAGCCAAAGTTGGTCACTTAACCGACTGAGCCACCCAGGTGCTCCATATTTTTATTTTTAATGAGCCACCCAGGTGCCCTGAGGGTGATTTTTTAAATCTAAGTCTCAAGTAAAAATTAAAAAAAAAATAGTTTTTCTCAAATTTTCTTATAAATATAATATCTGGTAATTTTACTTGCATAAATTTTACTTAAATTATTTTATTAAAATAATTATTAATTTTTAGGAGTTTAAGCTTTTTTATATTCTAGAACTCACTCTTTATGTGAAGGTCATTTGAAAATAATTATCTACAGTGCTTCTATGACTAATCTGCTTATTTTTCTTTCTTAGTTGGTTAATAGCTAGAGATGTGGTGAATTGCCTTTAGGAATAAAATTGTGTATTTACTTATGTACCTATCTATGTATTTACCTATTATCTGTCTACCTATCTCCTAAATATATGCAGATTCTAGATATTAACAGACTCTTATAATTACTCAGTTGTAAATGAAGTTTGCATTTTTCTAACTTTAATCTAAAATCCTACAGAAACGTTTGGAGAGAAGTACAGATCTCATTTGCTCTGCATGCACTCTATGGGCCAAAAATTTCTATTTTATCTGGCAAACTATTTGGTGACTAGAAACTGATTTCTCTTTAAGTCTTTTCTCCTTTAGAGTAAAAAGTTTTCCAGAATAATGCAGCAAATGAAAGTTTTCTTTTGACTATTAAAAAGACTTACTTTTATTGACTTCTCTTTAATTTTTTTCAACTAGACTCTCAAATTTATCATCGCAAAGTTATGTAATATACATTGTTATTTTTGTCTTTTCTGCTCCATATTTAAAATGAAGTTTAAATATCAGAAGCCTTGTACATCCTTTCTTGAAGTGGATTTAGAAACTGAGAAACAGAAACGGTATACTGTAATTATCTAAAAAATATTGACAGACAACCAAAGATTACAATGTTAGTCTCTCATATGTAGTACAGGAATTACAACAAAACCATCAGAAAAAGAGAGAGAGGAAACAAATGAGGAAGAATAAAACTGTTTTAAAAAGAAGTAATATTTTAACCATGAAACAAGAACAAGGTATTAACAAAAATGGACAGAGAGAAACAGGAGCAGTTGAAATTGAAAATTTGAGAGAAAAAATAATAAAGCATGGGAAGATAAATTTAGGAAAATCTCAGAAAGTAGAAAAAATGTCAATAAGACTAAAAACAAGAGAGAAAAGATAAGAAAGTTAGAGGACCTGTCCAATAGGTCAAATATCTGAAAAATAAGAATTCCATAGAAAATTTTAAAAAAGAAGTAAAACATTAATTATTTTCTTGGTATAAGCCAAGAATTTTTTTTTTTTCCAGATTGCAGTCGTTTCCTGAGTTTCTATTGAAAGGTAGAAAACAAAGTTATACCAAAGCATGCCATCACAAAATTTTATGGCTGTGGGGACAAACAAAAAAAAAAAGTATATAAATCCAGGGAGAAGAGAAAAAAAATCAGGTCTACTATAAATCATTAAAATAACTGAACTTTTCAAGAGTAACATTGAAAGATAAAAGGCAATAGAAATCTGTCTTCAACAAAATTCTGAAGAAAAGTAATTTCCAATTAGAAGTGTACATTTAGCCGACCTATACATGATGGGAAAATCAAGGATATTTTCAACTATTCACTTTCTCACATAATGTATTTCTGTATCTAATAAGATAGAGGAAAGTGTGTGCCATTAATCAAAGGAGAAGCACAAGAAATGTGACGAAATGAGATTTGCAGAGCAGCAGATCCACTGATACAGATGGGGAGTGAAGGGAAGCCCCAGAGTCAGAACTGTACAGTACCTGTATGGGGAAATCTGCTCACAAAGGATAAGGTCAGAGGCTCCAAGAAAAGTTCCTGTTTAAGTGGATGAAATTGATAGAATACCTGATGCACCTGAATATCTAGAGTGGAGAATTAGCAATTGATAAAGAGTTTGGAGCTGAAAGGAACCAAGCAAATGAATAAGACAAGAAATACAGGATAACCTGGAGAAAACTTCAGAAAAATCACCAAGTTACAACTAAGGTAATATGGGACATAGGTGGAATGATTCTGAGTTGGGGAAGGGGATAAGGGAGCAGGAGGACAGAGCTCTAAATGCCCACCTCATGTAGTACGTAAGTAAACAAATGATACCTAAAACTCACTCAAAAATTAGCAAACATAAAAACCATGTTACTTTTAAATATAGTGAGTTATATCAAAATAATCACCTAAAAAGTACCAATAAAAGCATATTAGAGACATGGTGATAAATAACAATGGGATTGGTTAAAGAGATGAAGAGATAAGAATTGTTGCCACAAGGAGGGGTGGGTAGGTCTGCTATTTTCATCATGACCTTTGTAGAACTATTTGACTCTTTTAAACTCTTTGCATTATAGATTTCATTAAAATTAAAACAAGAAAAATTAAAATATTAAAACTAAACAAAACAGAACACTAACTACTGAACCACATACATTGGAGCTTATAAAGTAAGCTTTACATGTGGAGACACATGTAGATCTCAACCAGTTGAAAAATTTAACATGGTGCTTCTCTGCTTACTAAAGCACTTTGTAATAACTTATTTATTTATATTTGAATTTAATTAGCATTTTATATTCCTTTAATTTTTTTCTTGTTTACTTCTAATGTGTGCAACAAGGACTGACATATGTTCTTGTAAGCCACCTTGAAATTTCTGAAAACAAGAATGGCATAAATAAGTAATACTGACATTAAAAAAAAAAGAATTAAAAACTAACACATAGAAAACAAATGGAGGGAAATGAGATGACCAGTACCAACAACTCAAATAGGGAATTGGGAAATGGGAATTGGGAAAATCTTTATCAAATTTAATAACATATGATGTAAAGCTATTGAATTCATAGTTTGAAAGACCACTGCATGATCACATTTCTGTTTTGAGTTGTGCCAGATACAATATAACTATTGTATAACAGTTATTTATACAATGTATTGTATAAATGCTATTGTTTATTAAGGCAAGAGAATTTGTGTATGAAAGAATCTATTCCATTTAAGAATCACAAAATAACACAAGACCGAATCCAAAATTGTAGGATAAGTGTAAAGGACAGTGGGAGGAAACTTTGTGCATTTTGTCAGGCCAGTGAACATTTCAGGGAAAATTGTATTTGAGATGGGGCTTAAGCATGGGAGGAATTACTGGTTGGGAAGAGGCAGAAAATATGAATGAGACTCATCAAACTTAAGTTGAAGGCACATGCTGGCAGGTCATGGAAAGTAAAATGATACAGGAGGAGAAAATTATAGAGATAGGACAAGATTGTCAGAGATTATGAATTTACTTATAATCAGTACTGGAAACTATTTTAAGTTCTGGAAATGTGTGATAAAACGGATTTTTGAGACGACTAGTTTGGCAAATAGGTTTAAGAAAAATCAGAGGGGGAAGAGTCTGATGGCAGTAAGATCTGTTGAAGACTGTATGTATGAGTTGATCAAAATCTTTATTAAAGTAGAACTGGAGAGATGGGTGTAATTAAACATATCTGAGAATTTGTGATATTATTTATATTTTATATTTATGAAATAGGGTGAGAGAAAAAAGATGGTATCGTTAACTAATGTGGATAATTTCAGATAGAGATTTCGGTGGAAGGTATCTGAAAAAAATTGTAACACCTGTAGCCTGCTAATATCAATATATTTGTAAAGTTACTTTTCATTCTCCATTCCTTTGGAAAGGTGCTAAAGATATCTGATCAATTACTTTTTGAGCATGTTTAGTGGAAAGAATGCAACAGACAGTCTGGGGTGTTACACACGGTTTTCATGTAAAAATGAAGACCTACAACAAGGTAAAGTTGGAGAACTGTCATTACTATGCAGAAAATTCATACCTACTACCACAAAATTGGCTACTGAAATATTCAAGTTGTTATAGCAGTTTTTAAACTCTAGTTGCTCAGAAAATGACTTTACTTTGTAGGTCTGTTTAGCTAAATAGGCATAACCAATTTTTCAGTTGGTAGGTGCTTGCAAATAAAGTATCTTTCGCTCACTCTTGTTTAATCTCTGTGGATTTGTCATATTTGTTTATTTGTATGGATAACTGTACAAATAAATTCATTCAAGTGATTTCTATGCATATCATTAGGTTTATTCCCTGTTTTTGTTGTCTAAAAGTGTTCAAACTATGAAATCCTTATGATGAGCCAGATCCAGAGGTTAAACAAACAGTAACTTAATCATTTACTGCACGTGAAGTTAGTGACAGACATGTGGCTACAATTTTACCTGATATGTTAAATATTTATACTGCAACCAATAAGCCTAAAAACTGTTCAGATTATGCTCCCCATGGAGGAGGAAGCAGGAGGCAGAATGAAGGTGATATGGGGTGTGGGAAGGATGAAGAGCCAGTGAGGGAAAGGCACCTCTGTGCTTGGCAACTGGGTATTTGTAAACTGCAAGGATAGGGAAATTAAAAATATATATATATTTGGCTGGGAGGTAAAAAAAATTTAACTTACAATATTGTGTTTCCTTTTATTTGGACAGTTCATTTAAATTTGGTTTATTCAGTATAGCCCTAGACTATTTCCTCTCTTTTAACTAGATGAAATAATTACAGCTTTTTTTCTCCCTGAACAATAACAAATCAAGCAGACCTGAGAGACTTGTGTTTTTCTATTTATTTCTTTTATGCATTTCTGAAAAGTATGAAACTAACTGCTGCTCTCCTCTGGCGGTAGCCAATATTCATAATTTTATCAAAAGAATTACTGAAGTTCAACTTATTTCCTTTTTACAGTTGAACTTGGACAAAGGAACATGCCCGAAGATCACCCATCAGTGCTGCTGTGTGTGGTGGTTGTGGAATTTTGTAAAACCGCTCGATGTTGTAGATGATCGGCTGGAGCTTGCCTCATTTCAAGGGTGTGTAGGACATGCCCTGGTTAAGCACCACTTCTCTCGCTGTGTACACTGAAGTCATCTCCGGCTCAGCACCCTGCCCTTTCAACGTGGTTTTTTTTGGTTTTTTTTTTTTGGTTTTTTTTTTCGGATGCTTTGATTCTTTTAATTTTGCCTCTATACTCCCAGATACTGAAACTTAAAAGTGGTATCTTACTGAAACCTTTAACTGTTTGTGCCTTTATGTATTAGTCTTCCAGTAGGACCCACTGTTCCTCAATTTTTCTTAAGGCCGTGTCTCATAGGCATCTCTGGCAGACTGATCTTCCTAAAACATGTAGTTATCAAACCTGTATAGCATCCACCTCTCCCCTAAATTAATAAGTAGCCTCACCCTGCTATTAAAGATCTCACCGTGTGCTCCCAGCCTCACCTCTATGACCTCCCCTCCCCCAACAGTGGATTATTTTTTTCTAGGGAACTTAGTCTATCCACCTTCCCTAACATATTTAGATTTTCAGATTCTAGTGACTGCTCAAACCATCTCTATCTCCTTGGGTAGGTTCCCATTACATCAACTAAATAATCTTAGGATTTCCAAGTAGAAACAGCAGCTGCTCCATGAAGCCCTCTGTGGTCAGCCACAAATGACTTCCAATCCTTGAACTCATCCCATGTATCAGCTTGCTACAGAGTCTAGGTGAAATGTATATTTAGCCTTGTATTGTCTATGTTATTGTGCTGGTATAAACCTGCTTAATCCAATGGTAAAGCGTATAGTTGACCCTCGATAATGTTAATTTCCAGGGCACCTGAGTGGCTCAGTCTGTAAAGCTTCCGACTCTTGGTTTGGGCTCAGGTTATGATCTCATGTTTCCTAAGTTCGAGCCCCGCATCAAGCTTCATGCTGACAGTGCAGAGCCTGCCTGGGATTCTCTCTCTCCCTCTCTACCCCTCCCCTGATTGTTCTGTCTTTCTCAAAATGAATAAACTTAAAAAAAAATGTTAATTTCCTTCTGCCTGAAGACCTATGTTGTTAATATCTAGTGTCTACATATTACTTGTACTGCTCATGGTAGGTGCTCAGTAAACATTTGCCATGTAAGCACTTAGATGAAATTACTATTTGGAACCTATTTAATTGGGTACAAAAAGTGGACCTATTCTAGGAACTGAAATCCTCCCCTGAAATTTATACAGTGTTTCCATATTAACCTCTGAAAACCCTGTATTCACAGCACATGAACACAACCCCTTGTCTAGAGATGTTATTATGAGGAAGAAGTACAGAGATTTCATGAAACCCAGGAGGGCTTTCTGAAGAGCATTCTATGAAGCCCCAACAAAAGTGTCCCAGCAAAATTTCCCATACCAATTAAATATGCCAAAGATGGCTTACATGGAGATTAACCTCTGGGTTTAAGGGTAAGTTGACTTCCTCCTTTATTTAAAATAAGTTACTTCTCACTGGATTGGAAAGCCAAATAAGGTCAAAAAATTGTATTCACAGAGGCGTGTGTAAAGAAAGGTATGTGGCAGCAGCTTCTATTCTCTAAAGGCTTACATTTAATCCAATGATAGACAGTCACTTAAAAAAAATGTAAAATGAGTAATTGGAAGAGAAATAAAGGGCAGGGATAAATTCGTAGCATGGAGAATACATAATGACGATTCCATGACAGATGTTTATCTTATTTAATATTTACATTTCATTAATGATCACATTTAAATGTTCTGTTGTAAAAATATTTTTTTATCCAGCAAGTACTCAGTGCTAAGGGAGAGAAGATGTTTTCTAGCAATTACTCTGTTAGTTATTAATCAGTTTGAAGCTTTTCATTATGTTCTGTGCCTGTTGAAAATGATTTCTCCAGAGAAAACCTGATTCTGCAGACATGGTTCAGGGAAGGGAAGTCTTTGGGGTTCCTGCGTGAGGTCCTTTAGTTATGTGTTTGGACCCTAAGACCAAACTCTCTGAGCCCCAAGCCTTGGTTAGAATTCATAAGTTCCTGTACTACTCCATTGTTACTTCAATAACCCATCAGGGTAGAGATTCAGAGAGTGACACCAACAAACAGTCTAGGTTTAAAGCCCTCTGTCTTCCACGGGTCTGTTGACAATAATCTTATTTATTATGCAATAGAATCTGGCAGTTTTAACAAAATTTCTTTTTAAACATTTTATATTACCTGGATTTCTGATAATGTCATTCCTTTAAATCTTAAACCTTAGAGACTGTTCCTCCTCAGTGTTCCTATTTCTTCTTGTACCTGTGAAATCTCTTCTAATTACCCCTCTTCTTTGGGGCATCTCACACACTCCTGATTCTAGTGTGTGCCCCTAAGAAGCCACACACTGATAAATGGTGAAACTGGGATTTGAGCCTAGGTCTGCAGACACTAAAGCCTAAGGTCTTTGTCACCACTTTGCTTAAAACTAACTCTGCAGCCAAAGTGTCATCACCCTCATTGCTGATGCTTCGAAAGTGCCTATTATGTGCCAGACATTGGGTTTAGATCCTTCATATCTGTTGTGCTAAACTTTGAGACAGTGTTATTCCATTTCATAGACAAAATTTCAAGCTGTGGGAATGGTCCAAATAAGAACGTAAGGACTAGTTACATGCAATTTTACATTAGGAGTGTTGTGTTTACTCTGTCTTTAGTTCAGTAAGATCTCAAAGGTAGACACAATTCTGGGACACGTTTAATGTGTGGCTGTCTTCTATTTAAGTTCCTTTAGAGTAGAACACACACATGCATGCTAAGAGAGAGACAAACCAGGACACAGACTCTTTTTTAAAAAAATGCTAATGTTTATTTTTGAGAGAGAGAAAAAGAGAAAAAGAGTTGAGGGGCAGAGAGAGGGAGACACAGAATCCGAAGCAGGCTCCAGGCTCTGAGCTGTCAGCACCGAGCCCGATGCCGGGCTCAAACTCATGAACTGCGAGATCATGATCTGAGCTGAAGTCGGACACTTAACTGAGTCACTCAGGTGCCTCAAGAAACAGACTTTTAACTACAGAGAACAAACAGATGGTTATCAGAAGGGAGTTAGGTGGGAAGATGGGTGAAAAAGCGATGGAGATTAAGAGTACACTTATCATGATAAAAAAAATCATTATACCATTTGTTAAAATTATGAGGGTGAAATAAACCAACTAATTTAGTAAGATTATTTTATGTTGTAATTACATTTATGTAACGTATGATTCACAGAATAAAATTTATTAACATACTAAATAAATAAAATGTTTGACTAATTAAAAAAAACCAAGTACAACACCCATACTCAAATATCTGTTATTATTAGAGCTGGTAAATCAGAGTAAATCAGAGCTTAAGATGATAAGAACTGATGAGGTTTGTGGAAAATTGAGAGTTTACACCCCACATGGAGTCATTCAGATTTAATTTGTAATGACGTTGTGCAGGGAAGTGTACCCGTTCATGCACACACACACACACACACACACACACGAGCACACACAGGTCACCAGTTTGCAGCTCTTTATTCATTTTGTATTTTGTATTAAGAAATCTTTTAATGTTTATTTATTTTTGAGACAGAGCGCAAGCAGGGGAGGGACAGAGAGAGGGAGGCACAGAATCTGAAGTAGGCTCAAGGCTCCAACACAGAGCTTGATGGAGCTTGATGTGGGGCTCGAACCCATGAAACATGAGATCATGACCTGAGCCAAAATCAAGAGTTGGATACTTAATCGACTGAACCACCCAGGCGCTGCTGTATTTTGTATATATTTTTTTATTATTTATTCATTTTTTGGAGGCTCTATGCCCATTGTGGAGCTTGAACTCACAACCCCAGACAAGAGTCACATGCTCTCCCAACTGAATCAGCCATACACCCCAGTTTGTGGCCCTTTGAACTGTACTTCTTTCTTTTTTTTTTTTTATTTTTTTTTAACGTTTATTTATTTTTGAGACAGAGAGAGACAGAGCATGAACGGGGGAGGGGCAGAGAGAGAGGGAGACACAGAATTGGAAGCAGGCTCCAGGCTCTGAGCCATCAGCCCAGAGCCCGACGCGGGGCTTGAACTCACGGACCGTGAGATCGCGAGATCGTGACCTGAGCTGAAGTCGGACACTTAACCGGCTGAGCCGCCCAGGCGCCCCAAACTGTACTTCTTTCTTAAGCAAAGTTATTAGAATAGATAGGGGCAAGAAATACATAGTTTCATTTTGGAGAAGAATGTGAAGTAATTGTTTTGCATGTGTTCATATTTACATCCTTAAGACTCGTCTGATGAATGGATGATGATCACTTTTAAGGAGTTGCTGCTTTGGTGGAATTGTTTCACCTAGGTGGTAATGATACACATTCACTTTAGTATCTTCTCAGAGAAGAGAAACAGATTATGCATTCCTTTCTTTTATCAGAGGAGTACAAGTCACAGCTTAGGAGCACAACAGTTACCTCTCCAGGGGAGGACCTCCCAAGGGTGGGCCGTGGCACCTGATGGTATGTGGAGAGTCAGCTGGCCAGACAGTGGGCTCAGTCCCTCACTGCAGAGAACTGTAGTCAACTCTTTTGCTACTTGGTTTTTCTGCGCTGGCAGATGGGACTTCATTGTTTCAAAGTTTCAGTTTGGAAAATTTAGACATCAAGGGTTAATCTACATTTTAAAATAGCTGTCTTTGGAGGAAATTATGCTATAAATGAGAAACCTGTGTGGAGTTCTGGGTTCTTTATGTTAGCTTTGGCAGGGCCAGGAGCCTGTTTTGATGATAAAGCCAGCATTTGAAACCTGTATTTTATATTGCAGGAAAACTAAGCAAATTTAAAACACTCCACATTTGCCTTTTGACACCCCATAACCAATAGATGAACTTTCATTTCTGGGAGGCCTCCCAGTGATTAATGCCTTCCATTTATGACGTGAGAAGAATGAGCCGTATGTTAGTTGGTCTTCTGTCCGTTTCTAAAGAGCACCCGTGCCAGGATTTTGATGTGCACTCGCATTCTGGCACCAGGCTTTACACTTCTCACCCAGCACAGAGCCAGCTCACAGATCCTGCTCGGCACAGCGACTCCAGACACGCAGCCTGAATTTGAAGGCAGCCTCCTAAAATGTGGCAGGCACAGTTCTCCCTCTTCCTATTTGGAGCCCATCGTGTGGGGCTACGACCACTCTCCGCTCCCTGCAAGGCAGCCTGGAGAGAGTTGCATTTGCTAGCTTCTCACTGAAGCAATCTTCATGAAGGGGAGGTGTGGCACTACAGGGCTGTTTCACAAATGTTTTCTGTTGCCTGTACTTACTACTAAGAGGAAATGGTCACATTTCTTTTTTCACATTGCCAACAGAGATCACATACTCTACTCCCTTGTTGGGGACCATATTGGAGTCAATACCTTTGGGGACTTCTTTGGTTCCAATGTCTTCTGTGGGAGAAGAGAGGCATTCACTAAGCCATGTGTGGTAGCTGTTAATGCTGTCCACGAATATTTTTGGTTTGCTCACCTTTATGGCACACGGTAGGGTTGCATTTCCTGCCTCCCTCTGTGGCCATGTAGCCTGCTTAGGTCAATAAAAATTGAGCAGAAGTTACATGTGTTATTCTGCACTGTAAATGTTAAAAGCCAGTGGGTGATTTACCACTTGCCTCCTCTTGTTGCTGCAGGGATTTGAAGAAGCACAGGTCAAGAAAAGGCTTCTATTAGCCTGAATCCATGAGCAACTGATAAATAGAAAACCCCTGTGCACCAGTGTTAGACTTGTAGCATGAACAAGAAGTATCTGTTGGTATGTTAACCACTGAGATTTGGGGGATTTCTCGTTACTGCATCATAATGTAGTCTATGCTGACTGATGAGCCTTGTTAACTGGAGAGTAGACCCATTGCATTGAAGCGCAGACAGTGCCTAGGCAGGTCCATCTCTTTCTTGTCTCATTTTCTCTTTTAGGTATCAGTAAGACAGGTCAGTTTCTTTAGTGTGGAAAAGAGAAAAACAGAGTCTGCTTTAGCATGTCCATCATCTTCTAACGTTTCCCCCATAACAGACTAGGAATACCAAAGTCTAAATCAAGAAAGGCGATAAGGAGAAACTGCTATGTTCTCCAATCAGTTTCACCTTTAGTAGTTTTACTAGATTTTGATCCTGCTTAGTTCTTGTCTATTTCTTTTCACATTGGCTAGGAAGCCATAAGAAGGAGAAATAATGATCGCTGTTTTCTCAAACATCCAACACTTAAAGACCTTAGGTATTTATACAGCACACCACTTAGTCATGTTTGCAGATAACAGAGGTAGGCTTACTATTTTTGTTGTTAAAAGCCCTGAAATGCTAGCAGACTAATGGTGTATAGATGCTGTAGGAAAGATTGTAACATGGCCCTAAGTTTCTAAGCCCCTGGTGTACATGTCCTGAATCCCCTTCCCTTTGATGTATAAATGAAAATATCTTTTACGCATAAAAGTATCACTCTCATGGTTAGTTTACATTATATGGCAAAGGTTGAAGATAATTTTCCAATGTAATTAAGGTCCCTAACCAGTTGCGTTTGAGTTAATCAAAGGGGGGATTGTCTTGGTTAAGTCTAATATCATAACAGGTGAGATTTAAAAAAAATTTTTAATGTTTATTCAGTTTTGAGAGACAGAGAGAACAGAGCATGAGCTGGGGAGGGGCAGAGAGAGAGGGAGACAGAATCCAAAGCAGACTCCAGGCTCTGAGCTGTCAGCACACAGCCTGATGCAGGGCTTGAACTCACTGACCAGGAGATCATGACCTGAGCTGAAGTCGGATTCTTAACAGACTGAGCCACCTAGGTGCTCCTAAATAGGTGATATTTTTAAAGAGAGTTTATAGGTCACAGATATAAGCCAGTCAGAGTACCCAGTGAAGGAAGCCACATGGCAAGGACTTGAGTTTGGTTTCTAGTTGTTCAGGATAATTCCAGGCTGTCATCTAACAAGAAAATAGGGACCTCAGTCAGAAACAAATTCTGCCAACAACCCAAGGGAGCTTGGATGCAGAAGTTACCCTAATTGATTCTCCAGATGAGAATAAAGGGGGCCAGAATTTTACTTTAAGCCTTGTGATACCATGAGTAAAGGATCCAGGACCCAAAGAAACTATTAGATAATAAATTTATTGACGTTTTAGTCTACTACCTATGTGGCAATTTGTTATGCAGTGACGGAAAACTAATACACGAGGAATTTGACCTGACTGTTTCACCCTGAAATATCTGGCTTTTGTTTTAATAAGTCATCTAGGCATGTCCTGCTATCTCCTTAACTTCCTAAAATCAGTTTTAACTCCCATATGGACCGATGAGGTTGGAAGAGGTTTTCACAGCGGTTAAATGTGGCTCATGATCTCTTCAGTGTATCCCTCATCAAACCGTTGTAAGCAGCCTGAGAGAGCTTCGTGGTTTCTACTCACTTTTGTATGCATAGTGACCACCTTCTCTCCCCTGGGAGTGCTCTTGTCCTCTGACTGGTGTCATTCACTAATAGTCATATAAGAACCTGGGATAGCACCAAGATGATTTGGGGATACCAGGAAGTCTGTGGCGTATCACTAAAATTGAATGATGGGACACTTTTGACCACATTCTGGAAAGGGATTGTGTTGATACAGAAGCATCCACTTAACTGATTGTAAAGCATTTGGTCTTTTAAGGTGAATTTTGACATTAGAATGTATACTTTCATAATATGCAGCACAACCAGATGGAAATGAGCCTTGTTGCAAAGAGGAGGCTTTTGTTTGTTTTGTCTGGCTAATTTTGGCACCACATTTTTGAAGTTGGTAACCAGAGAGCAAGCAACCAGTTTCACAGAAGCACAATTTGAGGTAAATAACTTTTCTTTATATTTGTCAGTGGTTTGACTTATTACATTTTATGTAAACCTGTTTTAATAAAATGACAGAAGCAAACAAAATGTAGTATATATGATTAGCAAAGATTTTTAGATGTGTTACATACATAGAATGGAAAGGAATAAAGAGAATCAGCTTGTTACTCAGGAAAAACGGCAGTTTCACCCAATTTGAACAAAAGAGTTTTGTAGAGAAAGAGAAAGCAGGAAAACTGTTAGATGTGCGTAATGGGTTGTATCCTTTTAACCAAGAACAAAAAGACATGTGACCATGTAGCCTTGAATCTTTGGTCAGAGCTGCAAAGAGCCCTACTCCAGGTGAGTTTGTCAGTAGGACTCCACTCTATGGTAATAGCATTATGAGGAGTAAATTTAGAGTAAATGAATTCAAAAGTATTTAAAGCTATGGCTTCCTCTAAAGAGTTTGTGAAGGTTCTTGATGAAAACACTGATGACATTGGGTCGACGAATAGGGTTTATGTGTAAAATTGTTTGAATCTGTGACATGTGAACTTCTGGGGAGTGCTGAATTGTTGCCTCTCCCACTGATTAGATAAATCCAAATAAACAAATATTATATGGTTGCTTATCCACATTGTTTCATCAGTGTCACAGATCATCAATTCTTGGATGAAAGCCCCAGCCAAAGCTAGGGTATGGACAATGTGGGCTCTTGTCATACCCTCTAGTCATTCTAAGATTTCCTGGTAGTCTATTTTTTGGATTATTTACCCTACCCTTATAATTGACCAAAGAACGTGCATCAGCCCAGGGAGGGAAACAGAGACTTGGTATGCTTAAAGTCTTTAGTGCATCTTACTCTGGATGGTGATTGATGGTGCCAGCTAGTTTAGAAATTTGCTGATAGATTTTTCTGTAGTTCATGCGTTGGCCACCTGTTTTAATGCTAGAAAAGCTCTCAAAGAAGATGATTTTCAGGGACTTGGGGGATTGGGGTAGGGAGCTGAGATCACTAGGACACTGTGAAAAACTCCAAGGACACAGAAGAAAAACACTGTCTTCTCATTTTGATTATCTTCCCTTCCCAATCTTATGAAGAACCTCTCCCTGATCCTCAGGAACACTATGCTTCCCATTTACTGTTTAAAAATGTGGTTTTTTTCTACTTAGAGTTGCCAGTTCAGCATGTTGGTTTATCTCAGAAGAATATAAATTTAAGTAGGACCACATTCTGAGGATTTCATGAACTTACTCCTTCAAGGTATATTTTATATTTAAAAGATGGTATTCATTAATCTAAGCAAGTCTCTATTTGAGCAGTAAGGCAGAGATTTTTGAGCATCGGGATCTGTGTGTATTTCTTTTCTAACCACATTTGCCATTCTCTTATATCTTTTAACTATCAAGAATAAGAGTCTAACCAAATACTTCACTCCTGAAAGGCTGCCGACCTTCTCAGTAGATGGAAAATGTTTTCTCCCAAAGGCATGTAGTTCTCATTGGTGTTTATACCATTCTGTCACCTACCTGAGTTCTAAACCAAATGAAAGCTACACAAAGAGTTCAAAGAGAAATAAAAGTATCTGTTTCAATAGTAATAGAACTAATGGAAAACAGGATCCAGGCATATGACTAATATGTGCCCCAGAATTAGAGAGACCTATCCACCCAGTCAGAGACAGCCTGGAAAACCACAATCTTGCCCACAAGAATATTTTCTTTACCACTAGCTTCCTACAAGTGGAGAATTGATGTAACCATATGCTCTCTGAAAGTAGGCTGATCCCAAAGAGAGGAGGAGAGGGGAAGGTTTGAGCTCCTCATCACATGTTTCCTCCTCCCAAATTTAACAGTTTCCAGAATTCCATTCCCATAGCTGACCATATAGTTTGTGAGGTCCAGTACAAAATGAAAAGGCAGAACTCTTTGTTCAAAAATTTTTTATGGACTTCAAGATGGTGACAGAGTATTAAGTCAAATATAGGCCCTTCCAAGTGTCGAACCCTTTGCAACTATACAGGCTGTGAATTCATGAAGCCAGCCCTGTTCATTTCTTATCTGGGATACAGAATAAGGAAGTGGAGGGAATACAAGAGTGTACTGTCTTCATTTCCACCCAAATTGACACACAAATCAAGTGTAAATGAGGTTCCCTTTAAAAAATAACACTTCCAAGTCTCCTTTTCTCATATCCCTTAGGTTTAACCAGCAAGTCCATGATCCACTGGGGAGTGGATATATCTATGAGAGTAGGAGAGCAATGATCTCATCAGGGAGTTCTTGCTCTCATAGCCATAAGCCTACTCTTTTAGTACCAACCACTGTCACTTTATTGATCCTTTTGGCATACAGTGAAGACTTTACTTAAGAAGCCTAGGAAATAGGTCAGAATCATACAATCATAATCATACTACATTATTCCATACTACTAAGGGATAATGGACCCCTTAGACCAGAGGAAGAACACTGGTTATTTTAAAATTTATCACTGAGAGGCATCCAGGAGGGAGAGAGTGCAGTTTTTCTGATAAATAAAATGTGAATGCAGTCACTTACTTTAAATATTAAATAATGTTTTTATTAGTTACAAATAGAATTCATGTGTGGGGTCTATTAATGAAAGCCTTTTTAATCAATTTATGCTTACTCACTTTATTCTTCTTTCTGATGATGTATCGCCAATTGTATTTCAAGCATTTCATCCCTGCCCCTTATCTGCATTCTTGCTCTCGGGGAAAAAAAATCAAGATTTCTTCATCTCACCTTCACGGCACCCTCCTGCATCTTTTGTGGCAAGGCTGAGTCCCAAGCCTGGGTCATAAAGGGGGAGTCACAGTTGCAATGATTCCTCGTTGCCAGTATGCTGTCCTAGAGGCAGGAGAGATGTGTTCAGTTGGGAGAGTGAATCAATTCATGATGAATTCAGAAGCCTCTGACCTTGACCCTCTACTGCATTATCCAGGGAAGTCTTGGAGTGGCTAATGGTGATGTGGTGAAGAGGTGAACAGGGGTAACTCCTATCCTCTGAGCCCTTAGAACATCTGTTGCATAAAAAATAAAATGTAGCTGATGATGTTTTTATTATAGTCAAAAATAATTATTTTTCTGTAAGAAAGAAGACAGTCAGTGCAAGGAAATGCTACTCCTCATGAACTATTAAGGCCTGTGCTCTTCTATATTCAAATCAGTTGAAATATTTACAGTTTTGTTGATAAATTCTTACCAGTTTTATAGCATGAGGAATGACCCTATACATTCTAAACCAATTCCACATGAGTTTAAGCAGATTTAATGCGTGACCATGGAACAAACACCATAGTTCCAAATGTTCACTAATAGAATTTCCTTTAAATAAGTTTAGGATTCAAAAGCTTTCCATCTTTGCACTTCCTTCTTCATGTTTTTTCATTTTCTATAGAAAGATACAATGAGAACCTCCAACAAATGTGAATGTAGGAAAAATAGCTAGATATGACGCATAAGAATATTGGCTATAAATAGTTATTGATATTGTCAAAACTATAGTATCAAAACAAACAAGCTCATTACCAAACTGTGTTTAAATTAAACATTTCCTTACACAAGGATATGAAAGTTTTCAATCTCCATTGATCTTCTTTCTCACTATCTGCCTTTCATCAAGCCCAACAAATCTTCTGGCATTTTTTTTTTTAATTTTTTTTTTTAGTCTCCCTCTGTTTTTTATCTCCCTACTGTCATTGAGACTAGCCAGGCCCTCATAAGCTCATGTGTGCCCTGTTATATTAGTCTTCTAGCAAAGGTTGGGACTTTCAAGTGCTTCAGCCCAGTATTCCACTTTCAGTTTAGATTTGTGGCACACCATCTTTTTGGCAGGATCTGGGGTCCCTGGCCCCAACATCCCTTTCCTGTGGTAGTTGTCAATATGTGATATATCATAGAGGTTCTTCTCCAAACCTTGCTGTCAGCAGCCCCTTTTCTGAAGTCCCTATAGCATAAGCATGTCAGTCCTTTTCATTTCGGCTGTGTGGTCATAGATAGGTTATAAGAAACAAGAAGTAAGAAAGGTATAGGGGCACCTGGGTGGCTCAGTCAATTGGCTGTTCGACTTCGGCTCAGGTCATAATCTCACAGCTCATGAGTGCAAGTCCTGCATTGAACTCTGTGCTGACAGCTCAGAGCCTGGAGCCTGCTTCAGATTCTGTGCCTCCCTCTCTCTCTGCCCCTCTCCCGCTCATGCCCTGTCCCTTTCTCTCAAAAATAAATATTAATTTTTTTTAAAAGAAAGGTATAAAGAACTTAGTATAGTTTCCAACTGCCATCTGAGATATTCACTGAAAGATAATCTGACTGTTTTCCTTTGGTTTTATTTCAAAAGATGGGATTCACCATTTCTACCTAGATTTTCATATTCCTCTTTAGCAAAGGTAACTTAAAGTTGACCTTACACCCTAGCTTGATGAGGTAATTTAGGCAGAATTACAGATATCCCCAGAGCCTTTACTGAGCTCTTATATCTCTGAGAGCATCCAAGCTAAGTGACACCCAGATCCCTGCATAATTGTTCAAAGTAAATCCTTTCAGAATTTTGATGCCTCTTACTTTTTGTATTAATCTTACCTCCCTAACACTTCTCCCTAATACTCCTTACTCTTCCTCGAAGCCAGGGGAGAAGAGGAGAGAATGAGAGGTTACTGAAGTAGGCATACATGTTATGGAATTGTTCTACTCACACTCCAGCCAAAGAAGTTGTGTTTTCTGTTCTTGTTTTTCATGTGATTTTCTGTTTTACATATAGGATTTGAATAAAGAGATTTGGATCCTGCAATTTCCTCAAGCGATAATCCAGAATCTTATCTATATCAAATTTTATATTTGATGTAGAAATTTTTTTCTATATCAAAATTTCATGGGAAAAGGCATTTATACTACCCTACTGAAATTGTCTCCTCAGAGGTCAGAAATGTCACCTAAAATTTCTAATTCACTTTTATTTTTGTCTTTATAAGCACCTTTGACACCAATGACCATTCTCCCCTCAATCAAGACTCTCTCTCTCTCTCTCTCTCTCTCTTACTATTTCCAAGAAATAGCCATATCTCTCTGAAAATTTTTGCTTCACTTTTTGTTGATTTTAGTCTGCCCACACAAAGCATCTGTCTTAGGTCATGTTCCCTGGAATCAAAATCTGAGATGTAATTTATTGGTCAAGTGATTTAATGGAAGGTCGCTCAGGAGAAGGGAAGTGAGAAAAGTAAGATAGGCAGGGGGAGAAAAGCTAAGCATTAATAGGGCTTCAGTTGGAGACTAATTTCAGTCTGATCCTATGGAATGCTCTAGAGCACAATTTGCACCCCTTGAGTTTTCTTTTAGAGACAAAGGGCTGGACTTTTGTACCCAAGACTTTAGGCAATAATCACAGAAATAGGGAGAAGGGTTCTCTAGCTAGTAGATGTGATTTGGTCAGGGTCTCGTCAGCATCCACTACATCATCTTCAGCTCTGTTTTCTGTCCTCCTGACATGGTTCCCTTAAAGTGATATACTCTCACTTTCTATGTATATGTGTATGTCTCCCACACACATATCACCGACTTCTTGTCTTAACTACAGATCTTTATTTCTTAATTCATTGCACAATGGATGTCCTACAAAGTTCACATTTTCAAAAACAAATCATTTCTCATTATTTTATTTCCCCAAACTGACTTTGCTATAGTTGTTAATGATATTGTTATTCTTCATTATTAGGACTCAAAATATATTAAACCATTGATCAAGCTTTCTTCCTCTGCCATCAAACTGTCCTGCTTTCTTCTCTACTGTCCACTTTTAATTCCTTGCAAACCACCAATGATTCTACTACCTTAACCTTTTAGTCTTTGTTCAGAACATTTTCTTTATCATTGCTACTTTTCTACCCATTTATACATTTTCACGTAGAAGAAGTGATGAAGAAATGAGGGACTGAGTGATGCTGAGCTTTCTTTCTCTGGTCTATTGTGTTCAACTGTACCTCCTATTTTTTAATCTTTGAACATGCCCTGGCCATGTTGTCCTCTCTAAGTGAAACTTCTTTAGCTTTTTGCTTCAGGTCAGTTCTTTGCACCATTCTAGATAATCATATAAAGTTGTCTATGTAAATATACTTAATGGGGGCAAAAGCACATTAACAATTTGAAGATAATACTTATGACTTTTTCTCCCTAATCTCTTGCTTTGAAGTAATAAAATATGACCCAGGGAATATCAGTAAAGAAAATATTTGAGGACAAATTCTGTGGCATGTCTTAATTCATTATGACTTCTCACAAAGCTGGCCCTTATATATCCCCTATTCCTACCATGCAGATAGTCACATTCTGCCTGGCTGCAAATATCCAGAGATCTATAAATGCAATAATAATAATGACTACAATTTCTGCTTAAAATGAAGACAGCCCTATATTCTGAGATGAGTCTGACATTGCATATTTACTAATAGTCAAAGACTGTTTTTGTATATTTAAAGCTAAGGATAATCTGTTAGGTTTCTTCTCCCTAAGGCCCCTGCTCATTCTGCCTTGTATAGGGAGCAGAATTCAATTCAGTGGAATAATTATACATTTCACAGCTGAACAAGAGATTTAGGATTTACAAATGAGTGTTTGATTAGTTCCAAAATTGACAAAGCGCAACTTCAGAGGGAAATGGCAGGAGACAAATTTAGTAATTACTCCCCAATAGTCAAGAGGTACATGAAATAAACATCATTAATCATCAGGTAAATGCAAATAAAAATGACAATGGTTATCACCTCATACCTGTTAGAATGGCCATCATCAAGAAGACAAGAGATAACAAGTGTTGGCAAAGATGTGGAGAAAAGGGAAACTTTGTGCACTAATGATGGGAATGTAGTGGAGGTTCCTAAGAAAATTAAAAATAGAACTACCATTTGACCCAGCAATCTCATTCCTGGGTACGTACGCAAAGGAAATGAAAACAGGATATCAAAAAGATATCTGTACCCCCATCTTCATTGTGCATTATTCACAACAGCCAAGATCTAGAAACAGTCTAAGTGTCTGTTGATGGACAAATGAAAAAAGAAGATGTGAGATATATGTATCTCATATATGTGTGATATATAATAATATATCATATATACCCACCCACAAAAAGGAGGAAATCCTGCCATTTGTGACAACATAGATGGAACTTGAGGGAAATATATCAACTGAGATAAGTAAGACAGAGAAAGACAAATGCTATGTGATGCTACTTATATGTGGAATCTAAAAAAGCTGAACTTGAGAAAGAGAAAGTATAATTATGGTTATCGGGCTGGGGGCTGGGACAATTAGGGAGATGTTGGTCAAAAGCTACAAACTTGAAGTTAGAAGATGAGTAAGTTCTGAAGACCTAGTGGACAGCATTGTGGTTATAGTCAACAATTGTGTATTATATACTCCAAAGTTGCTAAAGGACTATATTTAAAAAATTTTTTTTTCAACGTTTTATTTATTTTTGGGACAGAGAGAGACAGAGCATGAACGGGGGAGGGGCAGAGAGAGAGGGAGACACAGAATCGGAAACAGGCTCCAGGCTCTGAGCCATCAGCCCAGAGCCCGACGCGGGGCTCGAACTCACGGACCGCGAGATCGTGACCTGGCTGACGTCGGACGCTTAACCGACTGCGCCACCCAGGCGCTCCTAAAGGACTATATTTTAAATGTTCTCAGCATAGAAAAGAAGAAATTGTGTGATGTGATGGAGATGTTAGCTAATACTATAGTAGTGGTAGTCACATTGCAATATATAACTGTCTCAAACCAGCATGTTGTACATCTTAAACTTATACAGTGTTACCTGTCAATTATTTCTCCATAAAAATTACTTTCTCTATTTAAGTAGTATGATGTTTATTTTTTCTGCTGTGTCTGAGCATCAGCCATATAGTGGCCATAAATACATGAAACACTTTGTTTTTCTTAAGGTATTTTTAGAAGTGTATTAATCTTTCTTTTATTAAGGGATATTGGCTTAGTAAAAATATTCATATGAAAGGCTCTGTAATCAAAATAAAAAACACATGACTTTGAGAATTTTACTTCCAGTAACAGCTAGTTGACTCAAACCAGTTCTCTCTGTCAGAAAAACTGAAGAACCCGATCAAAGTTTTTAAAAAGACATCTTTTTGAAAGTAGCAAAGAGCTAATAAAACAACGAGAAATAGGCCAAGATTTTGGAGAACTGAAATAAGCTGCTCAAAATTTCTTTTGCTTTGAGCTTATTTTCCCATTCTGAAAGAGCAGCTGCAAAACTAATTTGTTATTTTCGTGGTCTCATTCATTTGGGATGATCCTCATATCCTGATGAGGATGGAGACTCCAGCCTCCAGTTTAGCACTGGGTTCATGAAGAACTATGCTTCCAAGGAAGTGTGAACCAGAATGAAATCAGATGTTATAGGGACTTGCAGCCAGAATTTTGTTACTTAGGATTGGAGAAACCCCTGTTCTCTCTAACTCCCAGAAGCTATCACAGATAATCTGTGAAAGACAATGCCATTATTGTAGATATCAAAATCATCTACCAAATAATTTATTAAATGAAGCTTCTATCATATAATTAAAAGTATCAAAGCAAGTACCAAACATTAGAAACAACATACAGTAGAAACAGATGCACAAAGACATGGGATTTAGGAACTCTCAGACTCAGACAATAAAACAATTACTCTAATTAGGGTTTTAAAAAATAAGAGGTAAGGGGCGACTGGGTGGCTCAGTCGGTTGAGGTCCGACTTCGGCTCAGGTCATGATCTCACAGTTCGTGAGTTCGAGCCCCACGTCAGGCTCTGTGCTGACAGCTCGGAGCCTGGAGCCCGCTTCGGCTTCTGTGTCTCCTCTCTCTCTGCCCCTAACTCACTCGCATTCTGTCTCTGTCTCTCTCAAAAATACATAAACATTAAAATAAATAAATAAATAAATAAATAATAAGAGGTAAGATTGAATAATTTGGCAGGAAACTAGAAACTATAAAAATAACATAGGAGAGACCAGTGTACACCTAAAATGGCCAAAATCTAAAACATTGAAAACACTAAATGCTGGTGAGGAAGTGCAGCAACAGGAACTTCACTGCTGGTGGGAATGCAAAATGGTACAGCCACTTTGGAAAGAGAGTTCGACAATTTTTTTTTTTTTACAAGACTAACCACACTTTTACCATACGATCTAACAATCACAATGTTTGATATTTACCCAAAGGAGTTGAAAATTTATGTCCACACAAAAACCTACACAAAGTTGTTTACATCAGCTTTACTTGTAATTGCCACAATGTGGAAGTAACCCAGATACCCTTTGGTAGGTGAATGGATAACAAACTGTGGTACACACAGAAAAGATAAAAGTATTAGCTCTAAGAATAAATGAGCTATCAAGCATGAGAAGACATAGAAGAACCTTAAAGGTATAGTAGTAAGTGAAAGAAGCCAACCTAATAAGACTACATACTGTATAATTCCAACTATATGACATTCTGGAAAAGGCAAAACTATGGAGACAAAAAATCAGTAGTTGCCATGGGCTGTGGGTCAAGAGGAAGGGTGAATAAACAGAGCACAGAGGATTTTTAGTGCTGTGACAATACTCCATATGGTATCATAATGATAGATACGTATCATTATACATTTGTTTGAACCCATAGAAGGTACAACAACAAGAGTGAACCCTAAAGTATACTCTTGTAACAAATGCACTACTGGGGTTGGAAATGTTGATAATGGTAGGAGCTATGCAAGTAGAAGTAGGGCATGTCCGAAATCTCTCTGAATTCCCCTCAATTTTGCTGTGAATCTAAAGAAACCAAAATCTTAACAAAAATATATATGTAATTAAAAAAGAAAAATTATACAATAAAAACTATGATAAAATAATTTCAGAATTAAGTTTATGGATATAAGAGAAAATTAGACACAGAGGAAGAGATATTAGTTAACTTGAAATAGATTAGAAGAAAGTCTTCAGAAAGAAGTATAAATAATATAAAGATGAAAAATACAGATGAGGGACCAATAAACTTAGGAGATTCAGAGAGAAAATCTAACATTACTTTCATTTGAATCTCAGAAAGGGAGAAAAGAGAGACTGGGATAGATGATATTTGATGAGAAAATATCAGAAAATACTCTAGAATAGATGAAAGATACACATCTTCATATTTTAAAAGCCCTATGACTCACCAGTGGGCAAAAACAATTTTTACGTGTTCTTTTAAACACATAGAGACACCCCAGAAAACCAGAGACAAATTTTAAAGCAGTTAGAGGAGACTATGTTTAAATAAACAGTGGTTAAAAAGAGAGTTTACTTCGTGAGTGCAACAATGGAAACCAGAAGACAAAAGAGTTATGTTTACAATCTAGTAGAAAAAAATAAGTTTTAAAACTAGGATTTAATACACAGTGGTACACACACTGTTGCAAATGAATGCAAAATGGCACAACAAAAGAATTAGTTACTATCAGGCTGTGCTAAGGAAAATTCTAAAGAATATATTTTAAGTAGAAGGAACATAATCGCAGATGAGAAGTCAGAGATGTGGGTAAAAAGATGCTAAATGTGAAGATAAACCTAATGAATATTGGCAGGTTAAAACAACAACAACAATAATTTTTATGGGTTTTAATATATTTATGTTTTAATATCTTTAGTAACAGCAATTGATTATAAATTTCAGTTGAATAAATGGATTTAAGATGTTCCCAAGTCCTTTAATGTGTTGTCCTGGGGAAAAGGAAAAGTACTGCAAAGCACTCGATTTTGTTAAGAGTGCGTGTTTAAATTTTAGAGTATCTACCATTTTGCAGATGCTCTTGTTGCCCTGAGCTATAATCCACTGGCCCACTTAAAGATATCTGCTGGCATAGTAGACTGTCCAGCGTGCACGCTAATAACTTAATATAAGTGCTTACAACTCTCTTCTCTCCCTGAAGGGATTCTATAGCTCTCTGAAACTTATTTCACCACAATAGCCACAATATACCTTGTGCAGAAAAGGTAACTACTCCAAGGGTATCTTACAACCAATGTGGATAGAATTTGGTGAAAAATGACCTGACCACTCAATCCTCTGGGGCAATGATCCTGGAGTATGTCCCATGGGTTCTTAGAGAATTCACAATAGGGTTGACCCAATTTGTCTGCAGCAATGCCCCCACTCATTTGTGTTTCTTTTATTGGCTTCTCTCCCTTCTGTGTCTCACATTCCACACCCCTCCATTTCTTTCTGGGATTTCTTCCAACTTTTGGTACATAAACCCTTATCTTAGGGTCTGATTTTAGGGAAGCCCTAACTAAGGAAGTTGCATCAGACTTGGCTCTAGAAAACAGACTTTTAGGACATGATTCTGGTGTTGCACCCCTTGGCCAGCAGGTGATTAGAACCCAATCATTGATAATAAGTAGGTTGTGGAAAATCTTTTGTGTATTGTACTGTCACTATTCCCTAGATTATCACTGCAGTGAGCTGGCACACAGGTAGGTTTGGCAGGGAGAAAGTGCTGGCTTTTGCAACAGATCTAACACCTGAACAATGAAGGGGCATGGCAATTATAACCAACGTAGAGTTAGCTAGTTTTTCAACAGACTTAGAGGCCTTGAAAAAGGATAAAGTTAGATTTAGGTCAGCTATGAACCCAGAAGACTTCTGTGGAAGCATTTAAAGAAATTCTTCTGCATCTAGAGGGCTTAATATACTGTAAATCAGGCCCCCAAATAGTTATAAGGACATCCTTATGCACTTCCAGCGAGGATGTTATGCTAAAGTCAGGATGCTGATGAAGGAGAGGCAGGACTTACGATCTGATTGGAAAGAAGATAGTGATATATTTGAAACCTTGAACCCCTAGATGTCGCTGAATCCTTCAGGCCAGCAGAAGCAGTCCTCTGCTTTGCTAGAGAACAGCCTCACCTTGCACTTTACTGTCAAAGGCAAGATGGATAAAATTCATCTACTGATCAATGAGGCTAGAATAACTTTGGTCTGCAAATCAGTGGCTCATAGACCATGGAATTCCTACAGGCTAAATAGAGAGGCAGTCAACAAATGGAGAGGCAGTCAACTAACATTAGTTTCCTAACTAATCAAAATGATTATGAGCAGGTGAGTAAAAGGCTAATGTTAACCATCAAAGAGGAAGCCCTCTTAACTAGCCCGTTTAAATAGCAACCTAACTTTTCCTATTAAAATAGCTTTCCTATTAAAATTGCCCTTACCTAGTTCTTTTATTTAAAAAAAATTCTTTTAAGTTTATTTTGAGAGACAGCACCAGTGGAAGAGGGGTAGAGCAAGAGGAAGAGAGAGAATTCCAAGCAGGTTCTATGCTGTTAATGTAGAGACCGACGTAGGGCTCATCCTCACAAATCGTGAAATCATTACCTGAGGTCAAGAATCCAAGGCTTAGGGACACCTGGGTGGCTCAATCCGTTGGGTGTCCAGCTTCGGCTCAAGTCATGATTTCAATCCTGAGTTGGACTTTGTGCTGACAGCTCAGAGCCTGGAGCCTGCCTTGGATTCTGTGTTACTCTCTCTCTCTCTCTGCTCCTCCCCTATTTCTCTCTCTCAAGAATAAATAAACATCAAAAAGAAAAAGAGTCCAGGGATTAAACAACTGAGCCACCCATTCGCCACTGCCGTTACCTAGTTTATATTATCTCCCCTCACACTTTCTAAGTGTGTGTTCTAACACTCTAGTTTTTCCTATTTGTTATATTTCTTTTTAATTGTTGACTTCCCCCACTATAATATATGTTTCACAAGGGCATTTTTGGGGGGTTCCATTTTGTGTATTTATATATCCCAAGCACCTAAAATAATGAATGTCACAAAGTAGGGACTCAGTGAACTTTGGTAAATGAATAGCCAGTTTTCTTCACTGCTGTAAAGATTATTATTATTATTTTTTTTTCTGAGCAACACCATGATGCAGTGCGATTGGTCAATATCAATGGATGATTTAGAAAAAAAAAACTCTATGAAATCTGTGGCACTGTAAAAATGTCCCTTTCTTTGTATGAAGCATGAGTACTTTCAGGAGGCATTCCTGGCAGGCTGATTATAAAAAGAATAGCTATTTTTTTTTTCCCCCTAGGTAATTACTTTATACTTGTTTTGTAGACCCAGGGCTTGGGTTTTGTTTTGTTGTTGTTGTTGTTTCTCTTTACTATTATCCTATTGGATGTGATGAATTCTGTTTGTGTGTCATTGTAATGTCTAGAAATCCTTTGAGAAAAAAAAATGGGCTGTATTTATAAATATTAATTAGTTATCTTTCCAAATGAACAGTTCTGAATGTGCCTAGAGTTTGGAAGGGGTTAATTCACTATCCAACTTGCTTAACATACTGTGAGCAAGGGATACGTGTACTCCAAAGACCAAAGCAATGATGACATTAACCTTTTCTAGCCTAGCTCTATAAGGTACCTCACCATTGGTTCAAGTGACTCTTTTTCTTTTCATTGCAACTAGCTGGAATTTTTATTAAGTGTCATTAATCAAAGGTGAAAAATTCTCAGAGCAGGAAAATTGTCAGTGAAACTGGCTGCTGTATGTGGGGGAAAAAAACAAATAAAAGGGTTTGATAATTATATATTAACTCAAGCATTAATAGTCCTTTCAAATCATCATAGGTTGTAGCTCCTCTTTGATTTTAGGGGTCTAATGTTGGGGGAAGACCTATTAATCTTTTTTCCATTTCTTTGCTCTCTTAGTCATTGAAGTGTTCAGGTGTTATTGATTAACGTAGCTTTCTTAAATGACAGGTATGACAGTCAACGCTATTCCCTATGCTGTTTTTCTGGAATGACTCATGAGACATTCTATAATGTGAGGATAGAATAAGGATTTTGAGTTTTCTCCTAAAAACAGATAGACTGAGCATTACTAATCAGCTTTTCTTTGGAGCACTGGTGTTGGGGCTAATTGGGATTAACTTTAATTTGTAATGTAAAAATTAATAAAGAGAACCTCACTAAAATGACATTGAGAGGTTCAGGATGGGGAATTCTCATGCTCTACCACTTATCATTAATTGCGGATCCAAGAGAAAGAGACGGACCTTACAGGGGAAACTGCTTTATTATCCCAGCAGGAGAAAACAGGGCTTTCCTGCTCTCCTGGCAACAGCTCAGCCAATGACAGACAGTCACAACTCAGCCAATGAGAAGCCGCTATATTTAGAGCTCTTAGTTTACTCCAATGGCCTTTTTGTTTATAATCGCTTTCCCAACTTCCCCTTTTCCTCTATAAAAGAACCGGTGCCTCTCCTTTGTTCTGCCGAATTGTCTATAGTTTTGCTGTAGTTTGTCCTGAGTTATAATTTTTTATTTTCCACGCGTGAACCCATTTCTGCTGGTAAAGTAACTGACAGTGTTGTTTTTAAACTTAACAGTATCCAAAGTAAGAGCTAGCCTCTAATAAACATTAGATTTGGGCCTTAGAAAGGTTTTTATTAATATGCTCCTGTAAGCCTTTAACTGAAGTGACTGCCAAAAGAAATTCTACTCCAGATGTAGCGCATTGAGGCTTATGCTAGCTGCAACAAGTAGGTGAGTAAAACTTTATATTTTTAATAGGCTCACATCACAGAGAAAAGAGAAAACACGATCTTGAGAACAAGGGGAAAACAAGATCAGTAGAAAGTAGGTATTTAGAAAGGTAGACCCTGTAGGATTATATCATAGCCCAAAACTGCCAATATCATTTATTTTGTGGATTAAACATCTGTGCTTTGCAGTATGATTGGGGGATACACGTACAATGTGAGTTCTGTTTAGTTTGCAACTCTGGTTGTTTCTTCCTTCACACTGTTTGTGTTAGTTGCCCCTTGTGGGTGGGCTGCATAGTCTCTAATCCTCATAGTGTGCAAGTGAATTTGTGCTGTGCTTCTCTCAAACACACCTGCAAGAAATTTTAATAGCTTTAAAAACTGAAGATGTTTCCCTAACTCCCTGTTGCATAACAGTCCTGACTACCTGAGGTATCATCACAAAGCGTAATTTAATAATAGCTATGATGATGTAGGCACCTGAAATTCCATCTGGCAGTATATACTGTAGTAAGTTGTATATACATAGAGATTTTTTATAAACTAGGCTAATGTATTTACACTCTGTGTATACATGCTGCTTGCTCTTGCTTGGACATCCAAAAGAACATTTCAGCAAGTTGTAACAGTGATTCTACTACAAGTTGGTGAATGCTTTGACAAATTATGTCCTGTTTCATACCATTCCTTAACATTTAAATTTAGGTTACAATAAAATTGTATAAGTATTGAATGGGAAAAGTAATATGCTTCACTAGCTATAGTCTTTTTTGGAGCTGTTGATTCAAAAAAGCAAAAATAAAAAAATGCTATTTTCACTACAGTGTGTGACAGAGTTTAAAGATCTTAGCTTTCAAAATTATTTACTATATCTTAAAAAAATGGATGGCAGATTTTTTAGGGAAAGAAATAATTCTAAGCAGGGCTTAAAGTATTTTTCCTAGAGAGATCAGTAACTATTGAATGAATAAATAGATAACTCATGTATAGATAAATGAACTAAATGTGTAAACTCATTTAGACTAAAATTTATATTACATTTATTCATTTCTATATATATACAATTTCTATTTCAATTCTATCCCGGGAACAAACCAAATTTTCCAAGTGGGCAATATTTCTTGGCTCTTGGAAATCCCTATATGACCACACATCTTGTCATTAACTAGATACTTTGAAATTTGAATATATGAAAGATGAACAATGTGTATGCTATGGCTGTGAACCATTTGTTTTCTGTCTGCTCTCTGTTTGTGTTGCTTTTTCACTTGGAGTTTCCTTATTAGAAATTATTTCTGGATTTAACTGGATCTCCTTATAGCTCATAGGATTTCTGGTGTGTGTGTGTGTAGGAGAAGGGTCGGAGGAACAGAGGTTAAGTCTAGATTAGAGAGGAATCTCCGAGGAGAATTAGCTATAGTTGGTGCTTAGTTTCCTGTTTTGGATGCTTCCAGCTTACTGCTAGCTCATTAAGTTTTTTTTTTTTTTCATACTTGATAAACATATTAAGACTATTTTAACTCTTACTACTATAATTTATTGCTTAACGCAGCATATTAAGCTTTATCAAAGGCAAAAAACCAAAAGCTGTTTTCCACTAAGATGGTTTGTATGCCATTGAAGCTTCACCTGGATGCGTATATGGTCTATAGTCTTCTTTCAGAACATGTGTGTTAAATTTTGAAAATTGAGCCTGAAACTTTGATCTGGTTAAACTAGTCATTAAAAAGCAAATACTATCAGTCTGTTTCTTAAAAGAAATGATCCTTGTGAGGCTGCAGACGTCCAATGAGCTATCTTGAAATGTTAAAAATTTTTATTGACCTTGAGTTTAAAATGCCAAATGAATATCTCAGGAAACCTCTTTAGTCAGAATTGATTTAAAAATGGTGATATTTGGTTAGAAGTTTAGATTTAGTCAGTTCTTTCTGTTTTTTAACCTGATATTTTATCCATTTTATTGAAACCCTAGCTTTTTATCAAAGAAAGACTCAAGGGCATAATGTATGTCCTGTCTTTCTCACCCATATGGTTTTTCAGCAAACAAAAATCTCTAAAATAGAATAGGTTCTGTTTTATCAATACAAAATTATACAAAGCATTCTTTGCAGAATAAAAAATTCTGTGCCAGGTAAGAATGCATTCATCTGTAAATAATAGAAAATATCCTTAACAGTGGCCTAAGCAATGGTATTAATTATTGTAAATAAGAGGAAGTAGGGACAGAGAAGTTTGCACAACATTTCCACCATGCCAAAATAGATTTCTGCTTCTGCTACCCATTCATTCTGTGTGCTTGTTGCAAAATTGCCATCGAAACTCCTATTGTAGTTAGAAGAGGGGGTAGTGCCAGTAGGGTCTCAGTCCCTCCCCTCCCCCCCAAGAACACTGCTTGCCCAGATACACCCCAGGGAATTAGATCTTACTGGCTGGTATTTTATCACATGTGCATCTCTTGTTGCAAAGGAAACTGGAACTCTAAGCATTTACCTTTTGCAAAACATAAGCAAATATTTAGTGTGTCCAATCTTTATGGTAGAAGTCAGTGAGAAAAAAAGGGTGGAGAATTATGTCAGCAGCATCTAATATGATTTCCAATCTCTGTCTTATGTCTAATTTTAGTAATTTGACCTCAAAACAAATTTATGGGACGATAAAGGGATTGAGACATCTTTTGCACATTTATTGGAGAGTATATAACTAAGAATAAATGGCATCATCTAGTAGGGCTAATATAAATTGTAATTTTACACAAAAAATGTTACTGGCTGTTTTAAAAAAATGAACTTAAGCTGTGTTAAGTCCATTTTAAAAACTTAGGACGAAAAATGGGGTTTTCTTTTTAAACAACCGTTCAAAACAATCCCTTTGCAGTAAAACATGTCAGCGGACCAGTGTGATGATTAGATAAGGATTTTTTGTGTGTGAGGATTTAGTTAAATGAGCACTAGTATCACTACTAAAATGAGTATTCCTAACCAGTACTTGTTTTATTCTAGAGCAGCAACAAAATGGCAGAGACGACAGCTGCCACATCATATACATACACACACTCCTTCCTACACAAACTATGTTTTGTACATCAGATGCAGCATAAATACCATGGCATGTGGCAGTTGCTATGGTGACAAGTTTTTTTTTTTTTAATGAAGAGCAGATGGACTAAGCATGTAAAACTTGCACAAGTTGTTAGTAATCTGTGAGTTACTGTAGACTAGTTGATGAAGGAAACTACAGTCTAGCTTTTGTAATTCTTCCACATAATATGTTTAACCACCACTTTTCTCCTTGTCTTCAGTTCATTCTGTTTTGCAAGTGGCAGTGGAAAATTGTTAATTGTTTTTCCTGTACCGCAGGAATTATGTGTGTATATAATAGACCTACATATATATCCATTATATATGTATTCCTTCTTTGCCAAATAAATTTCTGTTGTGAAGCTTTTAACTCTTTAGCTGAATACATAAGTATTTCCAATGGGCCCATACAAGTACATTTCATTAAGTCTAATTCACACAGCATACGTGATAGTTTGAGAATGGTTTCAAGTGTGAAATGCTTACAACTGGTGAGCAATTGGCTTTCTCTATACTACAAGTGCCGCATAACATACAAGTGCTATAGGACATAAAATTTTGGATTAGTTTTTGTTCTCTTTGTCCACTCATCCAGTCTAGGCAGGCCTAGTTCTGAAGTGTCCTAATCATGTGTTGTTCCCAGCTGCTTATGGAAATGGACAAGAGGGGAAAACCCTCAAGGAATGCTTGCGCTATTATAATCAATGATTTTTTTGTATTCAGTAATTTCTATATTTATCTGTAAAATCAAATAGCAAAGGAGTTTTAACATAACTCAGCAACTTTGTGGTGTGCACCCCACCCAAGGCAACATAGGATGATCACGCTTTCAGGGGTAAGGCACGGAACTGCCTTTGGGGGCAAGAGAATCATGGCAAAAATAAGACAAACAAGTGTCCCTAATATGACATAGACCCTAAAGTCATTAAGGAGGGAGCTGTTGAGGATCCAAGCAAAAAGAGATCATCGTGGATAATGGCTTTCTTGGATGTCTCCTGATGATTTGGCACTATTGGCTTTCCACAAATCTTTACTAGATCTTCTCTCCAAGCATGTGTTTTCCTTCACTTTCCTGTTTTGTTCATCTCAGATGATGAATTCTCTATCACCTAGGCTATGGAAATATTATAGGAAAGTTGGTTCACATGGATAGAGAATCAAATGATATTAAATTCACTTTAATTAGTCCTTCGGCTCTTCCTTGAGCGTTTCCTCAAGATGAGTCAGGCTTATTGTTAACCTTTATACTCTCTTTTCTGTACAAGGATAAAACAGAGTAGAGAGATTCGCGATTAGCAGTTCGTTTATATTCTGAGCATGTAAAGACGTCCCTTTGGCTTGCAACCCTGGTTGCTATTTTAGATGCTGTGATGACATGCACTTCTGCTTCAACGAGTAAGAGGCTTTGTGATGTGACGCTGCAGTATTTAAGAGCCAAGCTCCGCTGTGTGTTTAATGACTGATGCACACTGCCCTTATTGCCCAGGTGTTCTCAGACGTGCCTCATGGCAAAAGCTGATCCTTATCTTCACAGAGTATTCATTAGAGACTCAACTGTTGCTACTTCTGAGAACAATGGCAGGTTGCAAAAGCTGGGCCACAAACCCTTACTCACTAATTTATTAACTTATCCGTTTAACATCTATTTGTTGAAATGTACTATACACCAAGCTGGTACGGGATACTTGAAGTAAAGACGTTAACATGACAGACTTCTGTTGCTTATATTCTACAAAGGGCAAAATAATAAACACGTATTTTCTTTTTTTCCCCTAATGGTGATTGCAAATTTTATCTACTATAAGGTGGTAGCCTGGGTTGATGTGACCGAGAACAACTGGGGAGGATAATTTAGATAAGGTAGACAAAGTCAGCTTCAACAGAAAGAAATGTTTGAGGTGAGAGCATATTCCCAAATTGAAGCTGGAATTAAAATAACAGTTTCCATTTTAGGCCTAGGTTGCCTACGTTTTGTGTGTTCTGCAGCACTTGGTAAGGAGTCAGTGTGAAAAAATCTGAGATTAAAAAAATTCACTTTTGTTCTTGTGTTATCAAGAGAGCACCAATTATGTTTTCAGTCTTGGAACTGATTAAGTACTGCATGCTTTGAAATAAGCACAGTAATCATAGTGGGTTTTGAAAAATTATGATTTCACTTTATTGTATGTAAGCCTAAAATAATTATATAATTATAGAAAGGAAAAAAAAAACCAAGAAAAAAAGTCCTTTCTCACCATAAATATTCTGAATCTGAAATATATTTATTGTTTCTTAATGATAAACTCAATGTCCTAGGGGCGTCTGGGTGGCTCAGTCGGTTAAGTGTCCGACTTCTGCTCAGGTCAGGAACTCCTGGTTTGTGAGTTCCAGCCCCGCATGGGGCTCTGTGCTGACAGCTCAGAGCCTGGAGCCTGCTTCGGATTCTGTGTCTCCTCCTCTCTCTGCCCCTCCCATGCTCATGTTCTGTCTCTTTCTGTCTCTTAATAATAAATAACATTTTAAAAAATGATAAACTCAATGTCCTTAATCTTGCAAAAAGTCCATTAGTTAAAGGTAAGTGTATCCATACTGCTTTAGCACCTAAGAGATGAAAATATACCCTCTAGAGTTTTAAGAGAATCACATAAATGTCCTACCCATGCTGGATTTAAAACTCATGAAAGTCTCACTTACCAAGAACAAATAGACAGTAATTACTGTAATCATACTGCATTCCTTAATAAATTAACCCTTCACTCCATGGGAAGCTAACAAGAATCAAGTATGCTTTGACTTCCAGAGAGTTACATGTATTTTTATATTTCCAATTCATTACAAAAATAATTGTGGACTCTAATTTTGTTTAACTAGTGTGCTGCTTATAATTGCAAAATAGCTGTTAAACAATTGCTGCAAAGTCTCGACGATGTAAGACATTAATGACTGTTCAACCTCTAGTAAGACACTTAATGTGGAAGGACGTGAGAGATTTATAATTAAAACAATCTTCTCAATGAACAGTTTGCTCAGAAAACAAACAGCTCGCCTTTACCTTGGCACTAGTAATTGACAATTAATTGACAACATTGTTGACAGTGCATTTGACTATGCTTTACCACTTACTAGAAATAGGATTTACTTCCATAATAACATCACACTACTTGTGATATTATTAACTGTAACTCGCTGGCAAAAATAATATATGATTGAACACTCTCTTCTTATCAGTACCATTAGTCAGTGTTAATCAGTGCATTGGAGAAGCCTGCATTGTTACTCGTTTTGAAGTTCTCTCTTTATATTTCCACAAATGCTGTCAGATGAACAGATGAAGAAAAATTGAGTCCACATAAAAAAAGAGATTTAACTGTTAAAATCATAGCATAGCTCTGGGAAATTTTTTCTAAGACCGTTCTTATCAAATGAAAGTAGATTATTCATCACAAATGAAAAGGGTCTAATGTGCTTATTTTACATGCAACTATGGTGGATTCCAAAGCACCAGACCTTGTAGTCTCTTGTCTTCAAAGGTACAGTCAAACTTTTATGTTTTCTGATATTTAGGCACAGAAGTGTTTTCAGTGTGCTAGTCTTGTAGACTAACTAGCCTTCTCTGTGCTGATCCTTTAAGAACTGAGAAGTAGGTGGGGTGGACATGAACGGTCTCTTCACCACTTCTGCAACCTTCTTCCCCGTCAGCCCTCCTCCATGCACCTGTCTCACTTTGGGGATACAAACTCTATATTTGAGAAGATACGAGACTGAGACCTAACATTGTCACTCAGCATCCTGTCCAGCCAGTGACAAGTTAGGTATAACTCTCCAAACGTCAGTCTTCTTATCTGTAAAATAGGTAAACTTAACAACACCTACCCTGAATACCTCACAGGATTCTCTTGAAATCACAATGAGAGGTGTTTTGTGAAGGTGCTATACATACGTAAGTCATTGGTGCTTCCAAAACTGGATTTTAGTTCACATAGGCAGCGTAATGTAGTCAATAGATCAGTGGATTTGGAGACTGACAGATTGGTTTGAATATTGACTATTTTTAATAACCTGCATGTCTTCAAGTAGGTCACTAAACTCCCTAAGCCTCAGCTTTCTAATCTGCAAAATGGAGGAAAAAACCTACATTGCAGAGATAATGGGAAGAGTAAGTAAAATAGTATGTGCACAATTATTGGCTTTCTGTAGGTATTCAGTAACTGCTGGTGATTACTAATGACAATATTGAAGGAATTATAGGACTTTTGTATACTCTATTTTTTTCTCTGATGTTACACATAATAGGCATTATTAGCCTCGTCAGCACTTGCTGTACCATTGATTAAAAAGAGGACAAAATTGCATTTTTCTTTGTTGCATAAAAGCCCAGTCTTTTTAAATACATGCTTGTATTTTATGTTTTTGTTTTACATTGTTTTTTCAACTCATCATTTGGTGATAAAAGCCTCTATATTATCTATTCTGTATCTGCGACGTAGTCTTCACTACTGTACTAGTCTATTGTTGCTTGTTATGACAGATTACTGCAAATTTAGAGGCTTCAACAACACAGGTATGTTACCTCACAAGTCTGTAGGTTGGAAGTCTGAGCATGGTATAGCTGGGTTCTCTGCTCAGCAGGATGAAATGAAGGTATTGGCAAGAGCTATGAATGCATTTAAGACTTGTGGTCTTTGTCCGAGGTGGCTGGTTGTTGGCAGAATTTAGTTCAATCTGGCTGTAGGAGGCAGCCAGATTTCTTGCTGGTATATAAGTCACTGATTTCTTGCTGGCTATAAGCTGGTAAGTGGGGTGTGACAGTCTCACTTTCCTAGACACTGCTTGCCATCCTCTGTATTTGTCTCTATAACGTGGCAGTTTGCTTCTTCAATGCCGTGGGGAGAATTTCTGTGTTACGTTCTCATTCACAACACAGGTCAAAGTGAAGTAGCAGTGTTACAAACCATGGACAGGGATCAGGGTGAGGGTACTGCGTGGAATCCTACTTCATGCAATTATTGAATGACCCGCGCCTCTTCCCTCTATGTCTCCATGGCTGCACCATCTTCTGAGCTCCCTGCATCCCCTTAACTCAGCCAATAGCTAAGCAGTGAGCCTCAGACTAGATCTGGATGGTCATATACAGGATGATTTTACATTAAGGCAAAGTGGGTACACCGCTTTTTCCTTCTTCTAGCAAGTCATTCTCAACATTCCCTTGCCATGAAATCTAGAAAGGCTGTTTTAAAATGTATACAATTTCCTTGAGAAAAGGTCATTCATGTAATTGTGCAGATTTACTTGTTTATCAGATTAGCTACCTTTTGTGGGCCTGAGTGAAAGGAACAGAGACGGAATGTGTTCCTATGGCAGAAAAGCAAAGGTAGCTAGAAATATTTAGATAATGGGATATTTGCCAGGGAGGTATAGATATTGTAGTTAGTAGACATGGGGTTAAGAGAAACAAGGGATAACAGCAAACAACACTAAGAACTAGAAATGACATACCTTTTTCATTGCCTTTGAATTTGGTCTAGAAGAGCCTGTCCAACAACAGAAAGATGAAGTTTAATGATAATAATAATATACTTATAATATTCATATATGTAATACTAATAATGAACAATTAGATTAATATGAAGTGTTGTTTTGTAGCATCTTATTCTGACATTTTTAAAGTTTCCATTCACGCAGCTATGTTATCAGGACAGGAGAGACAATATGGAGACACAATCAGTTTACTATTTGTTCTACAAATAGACAGCAGGGGATACAGTAGGCCTGCCATGCCTTGAGCACATAGGCCTAGTTTCACTCTTTCATACCTAATGCTTAATATGTAATGCAGATTCTTACCTTCATGTTATTCTGCCTTATTGTATAAAACCCTCCCAATTTCTTTTGGTCAAGGTTGAGCTAGTTACACCATTCATTGTTCCATTCCTAATGCATTGACATTTTTCTTTAGTAGGGAAGTTAATTGCCATGGTGACCATGGTATGTACACAGTTCAGTGATATTAGATTTCTACTCTATTTTGCCAAATTCCAGGTGTGTTCTTTGCTCATCCTGCTTTTCAGGTGTCAGGAAAGCTGTCATTCTGAAGTATCCTCCTTTGTATTTTTTTCTCCACCACGTCCCTGTGACCAATATCAATCCCTGTTAATCTAATTATTTAATTCTAGTATATGAACATTGGTACATTTTTCTCCAACACAGTGAGCTCCTCTTCTGAGAAATATTGTCAACTAAGCACTTTTAAAACAATTTCCTTTACTTCATCTTGTCAATAAGACTTTGGAGTTGTTACTATTTCCCTGTTTTTGAGATAAGAAAGGGCTAAAGAAAGTGAGTGATGCACCCAAGGACACAAGCTGAAAACAGTTGAAAACATTGTAATGTTTATGTGTTCTGGTTGCAAGTCTAGTGTTGTAAAAAAATTATGCTATACTTTTCTCAGATCAATTATATTTTGCCTGAAATAAGTATTGGTTCTATAATTTTGAATTTTCTATTACAATTGTAGTTTTATGGTAACATGAAAGCTTTTCCAATTTATTTTATTATGTAATTTGAGAATAAATGCTGTTAAAACTAAGCATAGAATAGCATTTAATTATTACTTATATACATAGGATCAGATGAAAACTAGATCTGTGTTCATTTCAAATTAAAGTTCTGCATGTGTTGTATTTTCTAGGCAGGTATTTAGTGAATTATTTAATATATTTAAACATCATTCCAAATGGCAATATTTGACCTTAAGTATAGTAGCTTTTTTCAATGGACATGTGCTTTATTTTCCTTATGATTATACATAAAGATATTAATTGTAGAACATTTGGAATGTACAGGATAAGTTGATTTCTGTGCTATTTGGTTACAGGATCTCTTAATACCTTTTGCTGTTCTCAGTATGTATTAGGCACCCAGGGAGACTTCTTTCACAGTGAAGTCATGGGATGTAAGGCAAAGTCCACCCTTTTGCACAGCAAACACGTGTCTCATATGGACACTATATACCATACTTGTTTGATGTAGTAACCTTTTTTTTTTTTTAGAAAATAAATTTGAGTGTTATTTTACTGATAATAATTGTTATGCCCAGAATTCGTGATCCCCAAATACTGCCAGGGAGCTGAGTCCGATGTAAAAGCAAAAGAGCCTTTATTCGAGCTAGCGCGAGC
>NW_024412377.1:87612204-87706591 GCF_014898765.1 Herpailurus yagouaroundi
GGAGGTTACTCAAGGGGAGGAGGCGTGGTCAAGGTGAAGGACACAGAGCAAAATGGAGTCGGCCAGCATAGGCCTGCCATTTCAATAATCATTATGAGAAATGACTAGGAAGGAGGAGAAAAAGTTACATCCCACACTAGGCCCCTGTCTTTGGTGGTTTTTCTGTGAAATCTCACTGCCCTTTGTCTCCCCACCATTTTCTGTGTCTTAAATGTTAGGCGGGGACCAATTATTCATTCGAAAAGTAGTTATCAAGTGAATACTAAGTTGTAGATCTTAATCTAAACACGACTTTTAAACTCAAGTTTTTATCAGTTAACTTAGGTATAGTCTCGTGTCCTTGTTGAGAGTGAAAGCTGAGTAGTGAATTCAGTGTTCTACCTAAAGTCAAGCTTGGAGTATTACAATGGAAAAAAAAAAAAAAAAAAAAAAAAAGGTATGTGCTACCTCTGTGTATCCATTCCTCCCCTGGGTAAGTCTGGTTTTTGTAAGGGGCAGTGGCATCTACATCTTTGAGTGGGAACATACTGGAAGATTCTTTGGAGTTACAGTGATGCTCATTATTGACCCAAGTAGCCATACAGACCATTTTCCCCATCTTTATGAGGGTAATACAGTTCTGAAAAGTACATCATACAGGTGGTTTTCAAAAGTAAAAAATACATAATTAACATCTCTTTCTGGAAGAAATTTATATGCATTCCTGAGCCCAAGGTGATACTTTTTTTTTTTTTTTTGCTAAGACAACACCAAATTCCATTGAGATGAACAAAATTAATAGGCAACACTAGCTATCTTAACACAACCTAGTAAATCATATTACCTTCAAGTATTACTTTATCACTCTTGATCTGCTATCATTCAGTTCTTTTGTAGCTATTACCACCATATATTTACGACTATACTTGTACACATACCATATGTATGATACTCATTTTTTAGGTATTTTAACATTTGAACCTTTAAGTCATAAATAACAACAAAACAAAAATGGTGAAGATGAAAAACAAATTGAAAACAATGAAAATGATACCACCAGTGGGTCTTCTGTTTTTGGAGACTCTAACATTTTCAACTAGACAGATTGCTTTCCATGGTTCTGCTATTTTCAAAAATAACTACCGTAAGCACATTATATTTCAATTGGTGCATTGCCAACTATGTTTATGGGATGGATTTCTACACATTGGGTTCATGGAACATTGTAAATGGTTTAGACACTTATTTCCATTGGCTCACAGAAATGTCTCCTTAGTTCACACTTGTTGGCAGAATGTGACACTGCCCATTTCACCAGATCTTTGTTATAACTGAGTATTATTTTTCAAATATTCACCACTTTACCGAGTAAAAGTATGTATGTTTATAATTTTCATGGCTTTTCCTACCAAAGAGGTTAAGCATTTTCCCATGTGCCTCATAGTTGTGTGTGTGCACTTCTGTGCGTGTGGGTGCATGTTTGTGTTTGGGGGTAGGGTGCTTGTGTCATTTACTTATTTCATGGCCCTTGTTTCCAGTTTTATTTTTTTGTTTTTGTTTTTTTAATTTCCATTATACTTTTGTTTATAGTGTTTTCAGACATCAAAAGTCTTATGATGGCATGGAGGCAAATTTTTGTCATAAAATGTCTAGGAGGGTTTCTCTGGTACAATGTGATTTTGATACAAGAAGATTGTCTGAGCAGGGTCACTCTATAGCAGTAGATGTGTTCTGTAATGATGTTGAAGTCTCTTCCCTTCAGATCCCAGTTGTGTACATTAAGAACATGCCAGACTATCCAGAAACCAGGGAAACCTAAGTACTGACCTGACAGAGGGCAAAATCTGTCTTGAACAGCATTGTTGTCAACAAGAAGCAGTGGAGGTGGTGAACTGATCTTTGGCTTCCTCTGGTTGGTATGTGGAAAAAGAATACAGTATTTGAAGTGTTGGGTGAGGTCTTCAAAAGGAAGATATTAGACTTCTAATAGAGTATTTGAGTGCTTCAGCATTTAATTAAAATTAAAAAATGGCTCTATATACTGAATTTGTTTGAGTAGGCTATATCATTTAAGGAGCATACAATAAATTTTTGACCCGAGTCTTTAGAAATAGTGTATGTTCATCAGAATAATTTTTGGTTCAATTGTATTCCTGTGATTGAATTTCCAGTTTACCTTAGATAAATATTGCCATTCTGCTCTATCTTACAGGTTTTTTTCTGATAATTTTTATGTCTGTTTGATATTTCAGTATTTTTTGTGTTTTTTTTTTTAATCTTATTTCTCCAGAAAGCAGAATTCTAACCCAAATTTATAATCTTGGAATTTAATAAGTAAGTTTAAAACTTCTGTTTAGATTCATGGCTGCTACTTTTGATCTAACAGCTGTCATTTTTATTTTGCTTTCTATTTTTCATATTTGCCTACTGTTTGCTTTTCTCATAGATACTGCCCTGATTTTTAAATTTTGTAGCAATTTGGAATAAAAAAGCATCCTTTATATTGCTCAAATTCTCATATTCAAGGAAAACTGAGTCTTGGGAATCTTTTTGTCTTTTGGGCACAAATGTAGCAAGATTTTATTTTACCCAATATTATTTTTAAATTTTTTTTTACATTTATTTATTTTTTGAGACATAGAGCATAAGTTGGGGAGGGGCAGAGAGAGAAGGAGACACAGAATCTGAAGCAGGCTCCAAGCTCCAAGCTGTCAGCACAGAGCCTGACACGGGGCTCGAACTCACAAACTGTGAGATCATTACCTGAGCCAAAGTCGGACGCTCAACTGACTGAGCCACCCAGGTACCCCAATTTTACCCAGTATTATACTCCCAAAACTTTCTCCCCTATACTTTGCTAATATATCCCTGGATGTTCAACTGTATTTGTGTTCTTAAATTGTTAAATTGTTCATGTTTTACATAGCACATTTTCTTTTTCATGTTTTTTACATTTACATTTTATTTTAAAACTACTTAAAATAATTATTTATGTAGCTAAAAATGTACATATTTCACTTCTAAATGAAAGATCTATTATGACACCATCTCCCAGATTTTGAATTCTTATTTTTGTTCTCTCAGTAGACTAGATTATAATCTAAATTATTTTTAATAATAGACTTAAATTTTTTTTAATGTTTATTTTTGAGAGTGAGAGACAGAGTGTGAGTGGGGGAGGGGCAGAGAAAGAGGGAGATATAGAATCCAAAGCAGGCTCCAGGCTCTGAGCTATCAGTACAGGCCCCCCAATAATAGACTGTTTTTAGGGAAGTTTTAAGTTTAGAGAAAATTGAGAAGCTACTATAGAGAAATTCCATGTACCCAGAGCCAATAACCCCTATTAATAACATGTCAAGTTAGTATAGTACATTTATTACAATTAATGAACTAATATTGATATATCATTATTCAAGTCCTTACTGTATTCATATTTCCTTAGTTTTACATAATGTCATTTTCTGCTCCATGATCCCATCCAGGATACCATATTACATTTAGTCATCGTATCTTCTTAGCATCTCTTGGCTGTTAAAATTTCTTAGGCTTTGCTTTTTTCTGATGAGATGACCTTGACAATTTTGAAGAGGATTGACCAAGTATTTTTTTTTTTATATATGAAATTTATTGTCAAATTGGTTTCCATACAACACCCAGTGCTCATCCAAAAGGTGCCCTCCTCAATACCCATCACCCACCCTCTCTTCCCTCCCACTCCCCATCAACCCTTAGTTTGTTCTCAGTTCTCAACAGTCTCTTATGCTTTGGTTCTCTCCCACTCTAACCTCTTTTTTTTTTTTTCCTTCCCCTCCCCCATGGGTTCCTGTTAAGTTTCTCAGGATCCACATAAGAGTGAAACCATATGGTATCTGTCTTTCTCTGTATGGCTTATTTCACTTAGCATCACACTCTCCAGTTCCATCCACGTTGCTACAAAAGGCCATATTTCATTTTTTCTCATTGCCACGTAGTATTCCATAGTGTATATAAACCACAATTTCTTTATCCATTCATCAGTTGATGGACATTTAGGCTCTTTCCATAATTTGGCTATTGTTGAGAGTGCTGCTATGAACATTGGGGTACAAGTGCCCCTATGCATCAGTACTCCTGTGTCCCTTGGATAAATTCCTAGCAGTGCTATTGCTGGGTCATAGGGTAGGTCTATTTTTAATTTTCTGAGGAACCCTACACTGCTTTCCAGAGCGGCTGCACCAATTTGCATTCCCACCAACAGTGCAAGAGGGTTCCCGTTTCTCCACATCCTCTCCAGCATCTATAGTCTCCTGATTTGTTCATTTTGGCCACTCGGACTGGCGTGAGGTGATACCTGAGTGTGGTTTTGATTTGTATTTCCCTGATGAGGAGCGACGCTGAACATCTTTTCATGTGCCTGTTGGCCATCCGGATGTCTTCTTTAGAGAAGTGTCTATTCATGTTTTCTGCCCATTTCTTCACTGGGTTATTTGCTTTTCGGGTGTGGAGTTTCATGAGCTCTTTATAGATTTTGGATACTAGCCCTTTGTCCGATATGTCATTTGCAAATATCTTTTCCCATTCCGTTGGTTGCCTTTTCGTTTTGTTGGTTGTTTCCTTTGCTGTGCAGAAGCTTTTTATCTTCATAAGGTCCCAGTAATTCACTTTTGCTTTTAATTCCCTTGCCTTTGGGGATGTGTCGAGTAAGAGATTGCTACGGCTGAGGTCAGAGAGGTCTTTTCCTGCTTTCTCCTCTAAGGTTTTGATGGTTTCCTGTCTCACATTCAGGTCCTTTACCCATTTTGAGTTTATTTTTGTGGATGGTGTGAGAAAGTGGTCTAGTTTCAACCTTCTGCATGTTGCTGTCCAGTTCTCCCAGCACCATTTGTTAAAGAGACTGTCTTTTTTCCATTGGATGTTCTTTCCTGCTTTGTCAAAGATGAGTTGGCCATACGTTTGTGGGTCTAGTTCTGGGGTTTCTATTCTATTCCATTGGTCTATGTGTCTGTTTTTGTGCCAATACCATGCTGTCTGGATGATGACAGCTTTGTAGTAGAGGCTAAAGTCTGGGATTGTGATGCCTCCTGCTTTGGTCTTCTTCTTCAAAATTACTTTGGCTATTCGGGGCCTTTTGTGGTTCCATATGAATTTTAGGATTGCTTGTTCTAGTTTCCAGAAGAATGCTGGTGCAATTTTGATTGGGATTGCATTGAATGTGTAGATAGCTTTGGGTAGTATTGACATTTTGACAATATTTATTCTTCCAATCCATGAGCAGGGAATGTCTTTCCATTTCTTTAAATCTTCTTCAATTACCTTCATAAGCTTTCTATAGTTTTCAGCATACAGATCCTTTACATCTTTGGTTAGATTTATTCCTAGGTATTTTATGCTTCTTGGTGCAATTGTGAATGGGATCAGTTTCTTGATTTGTCTTTCTGTTGCTTCATTGTTAGTGTATAAGAATGCAACTGATTTCTGTACATTGATTTTGTATCCTGCGACTTTGCTGAATTCATGGATCAGTTCTAGCAGACTTTTGGTGGAGTCTGTCGGATTTTCCATGTATAATATCATGTCATCTGCAAAAAGCGAAAGCTTGACTTCATCTTTGCCAATTTGGATGCCTTTGATTTCCTTTTGTTGTCTGATTGCTGATGCTAGAACTTCCAGCACTATGTTAAACAACAGCGGTGAGAGTGGGTATCCCTGTCGTGTTCCTGATCTCAGGGAAAAAGCTCTCAGTTTTTCCCCGTTGAGGATGATGTTAGCTGTGGGCTTTTCATAAATGGCTTTTATGATCTTTAAGTATGTTCCTTCTATCCCGACTTTCTCAAGGGTTTTTATTAAGAAAGGGTGCTGGATTTTTGACCAAGTATTTTGAAGGATGTCCCTCTATCAGAATTTCTTCTAATGATTCAAATGGAGTTACGAGGTTATGAGAGGAAGTCCATGGAGATAAAGTGCCATTTTTATCACATCATATCAAGGATACTGTTATCAGAGTTCTCCAGAGAAATATAACCAACAGGATTTATATAAGGAGAATTATTTTTGAGCAATTGGCTCATGTAATTGTGAATTTGTAGGGTGGTCCACAGGCTAGAAACTCAAGCTGGAGTTGATGCTGCAATCTTGAGGCAAAATTTCATTTTCTAGGAGAAACCTCAGTTTTTGCTTTAAAGTCTTCAACTGATTAGATAGGGCACACCTACATTTTGGTGGGTAATCTCCTTTACTTAAAGTCAGTTGATTGTAGGTGTTAACATCTACAGAATACCTTAACAGCAATGTCTAGATTAGTACTTGATTAAATGAGTACTGTAGCTTCCCTGAATTGACACATATAACTAGACATTATGGATACATACTATGAGCATGACTTATCACTGTTCTTGTTGAGTTTGATCGCCTGGCTAAGGTAGTATTTTTCAGGCTGATGAAATGTTTCCATTGTGTGTAGCTCACACTTAAGGGGTGGGGATTTATGTTTCCCCTCTTTTCAAGGGTAAAATATTTACATAAATGACTTGAAATTTTACAAGAGAGGTGTAATCCCTTCCCCATCTGCTTTTTTTATCCAATCATTTATTTATATCAATATGGACTTCATATTTTGGGTTATAATCCAATGCTACTTTATCTTGTCACTCAAATTGTTCTAGCTTTGGTTGTTGAGAGCTCCCTCAGTTGACTCCTGTGTCCCTTTAACATACCTTCAAAAATATGGGTTTGGGTTTTTTATTTATTTATTTATTTTGGACAACAACCTCACTCTAGAACTACAAGATGCTTCAGATTGACCTAATATTTTTCCAACCTGTCCTTGGATCAGCCATTTCTCCAAGGAATGCTGGTTCTATTTATTGGAGAGTGTTATTAGAAACCAAGATCTGGGTTCTAGTTCACTTATTGCTACAGGAGTGTGATTTTTTTTCTAGGTCCTCTCAACTGACAGAGTGAGGAAACGTATATGTATATAAAAATCTGTGTGTATACACACATTTATAAATATTTGTGTATGTAACTACCTGTATGTATATTCAGTTAAACATGAGTTCATACTGATGTTTCCAACTCTAATCCCTTAACACATGGATCACTGTAGTTTCCTCCTCTTGCTTATCTGTGAAGTTCTGGTCTGAGTGAGAAATCTGTCACTATCTACCAGACATTTATGTAATTGTTCTGTTTCGTTACACATGTATAGCACTATCAGAATTATTAACCAGTACCAATGTGGGAAACAACTTTATCAACTACAGCAGAGTACATCTGTACATTTCCTTTGATTTTTAGTTGTATATACTGTGTTTATTTTAAAGTTAGGTCAGGACCTTTTACACCCACCCTCTGCAGTAAGGTCATTTCATGCGTTTGTAATACAGCTAGTTTCTGCTGTCACCGTTTTCATTCCTTCCTGTGATGTTTCGATGTCCTAAGTGATTTTATTTCCGTCATTTGTTTTGTAATATTATGTGGGTTTTGATCGATGCATAATGCCATATACCCACCGTTACAGCGTCACATAAAGTAGTTTTACTGCCTTAATAAAATACCCTAAGCTCTACCTAATACCTGTGCTCTACTCTATCTGACTTAGCCTTATCCACCCCACACCTCTGGTAATCACTGTCATTTGTACTATTTTCTATTCTATTGCCTTTTACTGAAGCTCAAATATTTGGAATTAGACTGTATACAGCTGTTTGCAAATGTCTTTTAGCAATGAATGTTTTGGGTTCATCATGTCTTTTCACATAAGTTGATAATTCTTTTATTGCTGAATAGTATCCCATTGTAAAAGCTGTAACACAGTATCTTATTGATTATCATATTCAAGTAATCTTTTTCATAAAAAAACAGTGTTGTAGCTACGTATTAGGAGTGGCTGCTCATCTGCATGAAATTGTCTGATGCCTTTCAAAACATTAAAATTTGAATGGGTATGAGATCTTCATCAACACAAACTTTTACTCCCAATGCTGTTACAATACATGCTGATAATATTTACTGCGTATAGTTCATCAATTCTAAAATGCACATTTTTTATATTGTAACATTTCAAAAATTCTGATAACTTGTAATAACCTCATATAGTCACTTTGGGGTGGCACTTAGGGGTGGCACTTTGAGATGCAAATGGCGTTTTTGTTAGGCATATACAAATTTGGTCACAATTCTTCGTCATTACTTCGATTAAGTGTATGCATTGGTGTTACTGCACATATTGACTTTAAGTGCCATCTCAAATATCTTCAAAATAATTACACACTAATTGATCAGTTAAAAGTTTTTGAGTTGAATATAAGGAAAGTCACAGTTTAGAGAAGAGATGTATAAATTTGATATTAATGCAAAAATTTTAATTGTTGGAAAAATTACAATTTTTCTCTGCTTTTACTTTTTTTTTTTTGCAACTAGTAAGAAAGTCCTTTATGTTATCAAAGAAAGGACAAAACCCTAAGGTAGAGGACTAAAATGTATTAATGATTTATTTATCACAGATTTTTGTGCACAAATATTGTCTGTCACACTCAAAAGAATGCAAATGAAAGTATGAGAAACTGCCATAAAAATCTTGGAATAGCTGAAATTAATTTCAAAGCAAACGAGAAGCTGGGGTGATGGATTGTCACTTAGGATTATCATTAAAGCATTATGTCACAGTTTAATTGACAGTCTTTGGCTCCCTTACTTAATAGTAGATAAAATAATGGTGTATTTTACAATCCTTAAAATCTTATATTTAATAACATATGGTATTTATGATGTACTCTGCTCTGTGGTTTATGTATTCAGTATCATTTAAGCTTTGCTGTTACCCTATGAGGCTGGTTTTATTGTCCTTGTTAAGAAATGATGTCACTTAGAAAAAATATGTAGCTTGCCTGAGATCATAAATCTAATAATTCGTAGAACTTTGACTTGAGTTTTGCTGTTACATTCCATTATAGTTCTTCAACCCTTTCTTAGTTTCATGGTTACTGAGAAGTTTGAAATCAGCTGATTTTTTTTTTTTTAATTTACATTTTAGTTAACAGTGCAATATGGTTTCAGGAGTAGAATTCAGTGATTCATCACTTACAATACCCAGTGCTCATCACAAGTGCCCTCCTTAATACCTATCACCCATCTAGCCCATCTCCCACCCACCTCCCTCTGTCAACCCTCAATTTGTTCTCTTATCATTAAGAGTCTTTTGTGGTTTGTTTCCCTCTCTTCCGCACCCCACCCCCACTTCCCATATGTTCATCTGCTTTGTGTCTTAAATTCCACATATGAACTGTGGATTATTTCTTAATCCTGCTTGCCTCCTTTTCCACCCCTTTTCTCATGGAGGTATCCATTAAAATTATGTCTAAAGTTTTAAAATTATGGGAATGGGAAAGAATGTATAATATCGCAAGAAATTTAGGGCAACCAAATAGAATTTCAGAGGTTTTTTTTAAGTAGATGTAATGGGAGAAAGGACTGTACTAGAGATGTCATTGAGAACCAATTTTAATTTCACTCCTGAGAAGTACATAAGAAAATATATTGTACTCCATTATCACTGACAGCATGGTAAATTCTAGACTTGTGTAGCAAGGTTTTAATCAGACAAATGTGGGATAGGAGGAACAATACTCCTATGTCCTATGTGGTAGAATAATACAAAGCTTGAGGATATTGCAGAAAATTACATCTACAATATACAGAACATAAAGTTTGTCATGATATGAAGAAAAAGATTAACATCACAGAAATAAAAAGAACTAAGGAAGCTGTGGAAGACAGGGAATATAATGTCCAGTATATTTTTCAAGAAAAGAAAGCACGTCTTTTCCATTGAGAGTAGGCCATTATTATGGAGAACATTCTTGGCCTGTTTCAGAATGCTTACTCTTCCTCTCCTCTTGCCAGAGCCATGAAGAAACTGGCTGAAAATGATACAGTTAAATCAATGGAGATATTGATATTATTTGAGCAATAATAGAATTAAAAGAGATGCATACTTTCCAAAATATATCAATATCAAGATGGAAACATTTAATGTAAAAATTGAAATCTTAAATAGCAATAAATACTGGTAATATTTATGTGATCTCTTAAGCAAGGAATACCTTATATATAGGAATTAAACCAAAGAGAGAACTCACAATTAAAAATGATTCCTCATCATTTCATCAATATGAAAGATTTAAAAATTAATTTGAAAACAAAGGTATTCAATAAACTAAGAAATAGATTTTTATAATACCTATAATAGATGAATGGATTCAACTTTTAAAAAGACAAGCTTCCTCTCATCCTATCATAAGGCTAACACTTCATAAAAAAATGAACAAAGAGTGTGAATAAATAATTCATACCCCCCAGAAGGAAATAGAAGTGTCCAGTGAGTATACTACAATTCTTCAACCTGTCCCAATAATTCTTATCCTTGAAACTTACCGTAAAGAAATAACAGAATTGTTTGTAATGAGACATGTTCAAGTTTTGTTTTGTTTTTTGTTTTGTTTTGTTTTGTGTTTCATTTGTTTGGTTTTTTACTATGAATTCCAGGAGTTCTTTTTCTCAGTCAAAAGAGGTGAGGTTAATATTAACATGTGTAAGAACTCCACAGGATAATTATTTAAAGAAGTTGTGTGGATAAAATAACAGGTTTTATATACTTGCACAAAAGAATGGCGATACTATTTTGCTCCAAATCATTGTATCATGATACAGTGGTTGAAAACTGGAATGTAACTATCTAGATAGGAACTTGATTAAAAAATTTACCATAGAAAACTAAGTACTCATCTTATTTTTTGTAATACTGTTGATAAATAAAGTGTGTTGGGGGAACAGGTAACAAAGATAAAGTTATCTCAGAGTTCTAAGAAGCAGAGGTCATTCACAATTCTATTTCCAATAAGTGAGCCATAAATTTTAATGTAATTGTCTCATGGAGTGCTATGATGTGTGATCACCCCTGCATTCTCTCTCCCTCTTTTCCTTCCATCTTCCTTTGTCCTCTCCCTTTCTCATTCTCTGTATGTGTATCTTTTTCTCTATCACACACATTGTCTGTCTCTCTGTCCCTCTTGTTCTCTCCCACTTCCCCCAAATTTTATACTATATGTGTATTACTTGAGTTCAAAGAAAAATAATTAAACGTTACCAAAGAATGGCCAGAAGTTGTCTAGGCTTCTTTCCCCCACCTCAGAAGAGCTTCTGTTTTGATGCTTAATACATCTTGGTGGTGTTTCTCTTCCAGTTCTGGTTTCTTTCTCAGGGCCCCATGATTTTAGGTAGGATCTCTGCCTTAGTTTCTGTTTGATTTCATCTTTTTGTTCTTTCCCTCTGTTTTTGTATTTTTTCTTCTGCATTATTCATTTTGTTTCAGCAATATCTGCTTTAAAATTTTTTTTAATTTTATTCTTTTATTTAATTCCAATATATCACCAGATAGCGTTATATTAATTTCAGGTGTACAATATACTGATTCACCAATTCTGTACATTGCTCAGTGCTCATCATGATTATTGTAGTCTTTAATTCTCTTTTTCACCCATGCTGCCCCCCCCCCCCCCACTCCCTCGGGTACCAACAGTTTCTTCTCTGTAGTTAAGAATATGTTTCCTAAGGGGTGCGTGGGTGGCTCAGTAGGTTAAGTGGCCTACTTCAGCTCAGGTCATGATCTCACCGCTTTTGAGTTCAAGCCCCACGTTGGGCTCTGTGCTGACACCTCAGATCTTGGAACCTGCTTCGGATTCTGTGTCTCCCTCTCTCTCTGCCCCTCCCCTGCTCACTTGCTCTTGCTCTCTCTCTCTCTGTCTCTCTCTCTCAAAAATAAACATTAAAAAAAAGAATATGTTTCTTGGTTTGTCTCTTTTTCTTTTGCTCATTTGTTTTGTTTCTTAAATTCTACATGAGTAAAATCGTATAGTATTTGTTTTTCTGTGACTTCTTTTGCTTAGCATTATGCCTTCTAGATTCACCCATGTTGTTGCAAATGGCAAGAAGTAATTCTTTTTTTGTGGCTGAGTAATATTTTATTGCATATATGCACCACATCATCTTTATTCATTTCATCTTTTGATAGACACTTGGGTTGCTTCCATATCTTGGCTTTTATAAATAATGCTGCAATAAACACAGGGTGCACATATCTTTTCAAATTAGTGTATTGATATTTTTTGGTAAATGCTCAGTAGTGAAATTCTTGGAACATAAAGTAATTCTATTTTTAATTTTTTAGGAACCTTTGTACTGTTTTCCACAGTGGTTGCACCAATTTGGATTCCCACTAACAGTGCCACGAGGGTTTTTTCTCTGTCCTCTTGTTTCAATTTTAACCATTCTGACAGGTGTGAAATGATAGCTGATAATGATTTTGATTTGCATTTTCTTGACGCTTAGTGATGTTGAATGTCTTCTGCCCATTTGTAATTGGATTATTTGGGTTTTTTTTTAAACCAGGGAAGAGGGGTTATGTTCCCACTACCCATGGCTATCTGCAGGTTTAATGCCATCTCTATCAAAAGACCTACAATGTGTCATATAAATAGACAAAACAATCCTAAAATTTATATGGAACTTCAAAAAACCCAAACCGCCAAAGCAATCTTGAAAAAGAAGAACAAGATGGGAGCTATCATAATCCCAGACTTCAAGATAAACTACAAAAGCTGCAAATCAAAAGAGTATGGTACTGGCACAAAAATAGATATGTATCAATGAAACAGATAAGGGAGCCCAGAAATAAACTCACAATGTTATGGTCAATAAATCTATGGCAAACAAGGCAAAAAAAAAAAAAAAAAGGCAATGGGGATAAAGACAGTCTCTTCAACAAATGGTGCTGGGAAAACTGGACAGCTACATGCAAAAGAATGAAATCTAGACCACTTTCTTACATTATATGCAAAAACAGACTCAAAACGGATTGAAGACCTTAATGTGAGACCTGAAACCATAAAAATCCTAGAAGACAACATAGGCAGTATTTTGTTAACATTGGTTATAGAAACATTTTTCTAGACATGTCTCCTCAGACAAGGTAAAAAAAAGCAAAATTAAACACTTGGGACTACACCAAAATAAAAAGATACAAGATAGTAAAGGAAACCATCAATAGAATAGAAAGAACCCACCAAATGGGAGAAGATACTTGCAAATGGTATATCTGATAAGGGGTTAATACCCAAAATATATAAAGAACTTAACTCAATACTAAAATAAATAATAATCCAATTAAAAAGGGCAGAAATCAGGAAGACATCTAGCCATTTATCCAAAGAAGACATCTAGATGGCCAAGAGACTCATAAAAAGATGCTCAGCATCACTAATGATCAGGAAAATGCAAATTGAAACCACTGCAAGTAATGTTTACTTTTATATTAATAGCTTATAAAAGAATTTTAAAGTAATGCTATTCTATGTTTAAATTTTCTTTCACTATTTCAGTGTTTCATAAAATGTGCAAAATGAAAACTAATATAAAAATGAATTGTAGTTCACTATTAATGGTTTTTTTCCTGAAGACCCTTTGTTCTCCTAAATTTCACTATATGGTTTCCTTGTAGTGATATCCTCTTATATTTTATTGTGAATATACAACTTTTTAAAAATTTCCTGGTTTTGTAAGAAGTGTCTTTTGTAGATGGTTTCCAGGATGATGTTCCTTTCATTAAGATTTTATAGTATTCTTCTTAAATTCTTGTTATTCAATCATTCTACTCTAAAATAGATCTTTTCACTTGTAATATTTTAAAATATTATGTTATTCTTCACTTCATCTACCATCCACTCACGTACTCACTTGAGTGCCTTCTTGAGTTCTGCAGTTGTAAGGGAGTTTGACAGTTACCATCCAGGTGGCCAGAAAGCTGCCTTCAGATATGCATATGTTGGACCAAAGTGAGAGTCTTTTATTTGCTTGGTTCTTGCACATTCCTGGTCAACTCAATATAAGATAGACTAAAATTTTCACAGGTATTTCTGTCCTGGTTTTCAAGAGGTATATGCTTCTCTTGGTGCCAAAATACACTTTAAAAGTCCACATTTTTTATGCCCAATTGTGTTAAGAGCGTTGAGCCACTAAATTGAAGTACGTGAAGAGTACTTACAGAGGGATCTTTTAAGTTTCTTAGGAGAAACATCTTTTAGTAGAGAATGGATGCCTAATTTTCAGGATATAGTTCTCTTAGACTTCATAGTTAAATGCTAGAATGTGTCAGGGTAGGGAGAGCAAGGTTTTTTCTAATCTTATTTCAGTTGAGCTGGTTTTCTCTGTTTTCAGCAGTTGAGCCTGTCTGGTTCTTTGTTTTGTTTTTGTTTTTGTTTGTTTTTAATTTGTTTTAATGTTTTTTAATTTTTGAGACAGAGCATGAGCAGGGGAGAGGCAAAGAGAGAGGGAGACACAGAATCTGAAGCAGGCTCCAGGCTCTAGGCTCTGAGCTGTCGGCACAGAGCCCAACGTGGGGCTTGAACTCACGGAATGTGAGATCATGACCTGAGCTGAAGTCGGACACTTAACCAACTGAGCCACCCAGGCGCCCCCCCCCCCCCGCAATCTGGTTCTTTGAACTTATATGTAAACCCCTCCATCCATCCTGGTTTTAATGGAAATTTCCTTAAGAATTAGCTAATAAGTCTATTATAGGGATTCTTGTTGTGATTGCAATCTTTAAAAAGTATCTAGTTTTAAAATACATTTTTACAGGTATTTTAATACATTAGAGGGTTTGGAGAAGCTGTATCATGGGGTGTTAAACCCTTTTAAATAGAAATTCTAAGGTCATGAATTTAAATGATTTTTTAACTCTTAAAATGTCACCAAAATAAGGGAATTAGAGGGAGAATTTTCTCTGAAACAAATGAACTTGTCATATTTTTTTTCCTCTTTCCTTTGGCAAGTATGATATCATTTCCGAGTTAGATTTGTTTTCCGTGTCTTCTTGAATTTTTGAACTTTGATATTTCTGTATTTATAACCCTCTAACCCCCTTTTCTTTGAACTCATCTGATGGGTCTTCTAGAAGTCCACACTTGTTAATTTTGAACACAAATGCCGGTGATACTCAATAAGCTCAGTAACAGTAAAAATCATACGTGCCTCAACAATTTTAGACTAATTTTCATGTTTTTCTCTTCTCCTTTCCTCACCTTAAATCTCCTTCATTTCCCTCCACTGGTTTCCCCCACATCTCTCCTTCTACATCAGTGTACTAACCTACATTAGTTATCCTGGTGTTTCTAAGCATCCCAAGTTAGAATCGATTTATTTCAGTTAATTATATTTTATTTCAATTTAGATAGACCTTTCCTAGACAGTGCATCTTCAGTTTAAAAGTACTAGACATCTTTCAGTTGCTGGTTGGACCAAAAAGAAGTAAAATCAGAACACTTTGAATATTCAGTAATTCCTTCTTTTTCACAAACGTGCATGATAGCACCCTATTTAGAGAGTTGAGAGAAAAGAGACCTGAGTTGAACGCTGCTTCAGCCAAAGGGAAATGGCCTCCATTGTTCTGCTTATTTTCTGGTCTCTTACACTACAGGCCTTAACTGCCTTAAGGAATTCTATCAGTCACCACTTGCTCAACTGGCAGAGTGTACAACAATAGTACCATATGCCATGCTAAATAAAATCCTGTGGGGGGTGATGTAAGTGCAAGTAAGAGAGGTTATATTCATGAAAGCATAGCATTTTCTTATCATTTGATAAGTCAATAGACAAGCAAGTCAAAGAAACATGATCAGCATTTGCTTACTTAATATCTATTCTGTCATCCTTCTCCCGTAACCTGAACAAGAGTTGATCTATACAAGGATCAATGCAGAATTTAACTACTAAATGATCATAGATCTTTGAAAATGTCAACAATATCCAACTCGTTGAGAATTAGGACTTTGCAGCTTTAAGACCATCTCTATTTCTAACAATTCAGATGAGGTAAAAAAGAGTTCTATTGGGGCGCCTGGGTGGCGCAGTCGGTTAAGCGTCCGACTTCAGCCAGGTCACGATCTCGCGGTCCGTGAGTTAGAGCCCCGCGTCAGGCTCTGGGCTGATGGCTCAGAGCCTGGAGCCTGTTTTCGATTCTGTGTCTCCCTCTCTCTCTGCCCCTCGCCCGTTCATGCTCTGTCTCTCTCTGTCCCAAAAAAAATAAATAAACGTTGAAAAAAAAATTTTTTTTAAAGAGTTCTATTTAATTTATTCTTAAAGTTTATTTTAAATTCTAAAAAGAACTGCAGTTTTAAGTTTAGCCCTATAGACGATAGGAGACCTATAAATTACCTGTGAATATGTTGCAAGTCCTGGGCCCATGTTCATTCAGGTGTATTCGTTGAGTGGCAAAGACATATCTTAATTTATTCTATCCAACGTATAGAATTCTTAGATCCATCAAGAATAGCAATCATAGAAAATTAACTCTTCAAAAGGAAGCTTGAGATAATGCTAATACACTTCTTTGAGTCCATTTTTTCTAGAATTTGTACTTTTAAATGTGTTGATTTCAATCAGTTAACCACATAGCAAAATGCAATATGTATGTGTATATGTAAATATCACAATTGTGGTTCAGAAATTATACTACCTATACACATGAGCATACAGACACAGTCACATAGACCCACCCACACACACACACACACACATACACACACACACACACACACACACACATACTTGGACTTCCATTCATAGAAGGCCATGTAGTTCGTGTGTTCCAATGCTACAAAAAGACTATTTGGTTACCATTGAAATAATGATAGGAAAAAATGATTCATTACTCTAGTATGGACTAACAATTATATTTAAATAATGCTTCTTGTAACTTACTTAAATCCTAGACATAATCCTTCTTGACTGATTTTGAGGAGGAAATTAAAATGGTCTTAGATTTCTAGAAGCAAAGCCTGGGAAAAGGATTGAAGGCATACCTGATTTTAGCTTTGCCACATGTGGGAGGTAGGGGGGCACCTGTTTGTGAAGTAGCTCTCACATGACGGGGTCAGTTCTCCAGGGAAGAAGGCAGCCATAAACCATTAAAAGCCAACACTCATACCATCTGGGAATGGGTGTGTCTGCCACTAAATAGGTCTTGGTGAGATGTTAACAGTATCCACTAAAATTATACATTCTTCACTGAAGTAATCAGACACATTTTGGTATGATTAATACTTTGCTCTCCTTAGTCATTCTTATTTTGCTTAGTATATTCTTATTAATATTTTATTAGCCCAAATATTAGCCTTTCTTAAGCTTTGTTTGCACAGATTACTCAGGTGTAATACTGAAACTAACATAAAGGGACAATAACCAGATAGTTCCACTTATTCCATGACTGCTCTAGGCTTCTATTGTCATTCTAAACACTCTTCACTAAAGCATTATATTTGTAACTTAAAATTTGGCTAGAATGCTATTATATTGATAGTATATGATAACATACTATTATGCCACATGAAATTCATTTACTATTATGTCACTGGGGATTCACTAAAAATAATATTTTAGTGGAGGGTATTTATAAGTTTTAGGAGGGAATTAATTTATTTTAGAAAATCTTGAAAAGACCTTTTAATCAAAGGTTAGTTTCTGAAATCTCTCATTCACTCAAGTTGTTTTTAATTCTAAACGTGATAAGAGTTTTTCTCTGGAAGAGTTCAAATCTGGCTCAGCTGGTTAAGCATCTGACTCTTGATTTCAGCTCAGGTCTTGATCTCAGGGTTCCTGAGTTTGAGCCCCATATTGGGCTCTGTGCTGACAGTGTGGAGCCTACTTAAAATTCTCTTGCTCCTTCTCTGCGTGGCTCTCTCTCTCAAAAATAAACTTAAAAAAGAGTTCACGTCTGATACTATTATTTCAATGGGTTTGGGGTCTGGATTCATTAATGCATTTTGGGTAATGTAATGGATGGAGTAAATAATAATTTCTTGGAATAACTCCTTAAAAATTACATGTTGTGATGAAGCTTCTTGGAACTACATAGGAATTTAACTGTTGTGGGTAGGGTAGGTGATGTTTTCAAGTTAACGAATACTTGAGATAAATAAAAATATGGCTTTTTGTACCAAATTCTTTTATTAAGTGATAAAAATCATCAGATAGATATAATAGTAAAAATGAATAATACTAAACATTTAGATAGAAATGCCAAACAATGTTCTGAACCTTTTCAATATATGAGCATATTTCATCCTCACAACAATCCTGTGAAGTATGCCTGATTAATATCCTTACTTTTACACATGAGAAAACTGATGCACAGGGTGGTTAAGGGACTTGTTTGAGATGACATAGCAAGTATGGGAGAATCACAATTCAGACACACAATCTGACTTCAGAATTGAGTGCTTGACCACCTTATTAACGAAACGTTCTCATGAGTAATCTTAATCTTCCTTCCTGAGTGACAATCTCCATACTCACAGGGAGATAGTATTGCTCTTGGTCCTACTGATGTGCTTTGGAAATTACCAGCAAAGAGTTGCCCTCTAACTCAGCTATGGCTGTTACCCTGAAAACTGCTGTGATGATGATGTCACAGAGGTGCTCTTACTCTTTCCTCTGTTTCTCTCCCTCCCTCTGTCCTTTATCCTCCCCTTCTTTTTCACTCTCTTTTTCTTTACCAAGTACAATGCACTATTAAAAAGAAAATTAACTGGTCAAGGAATTGAAGAAGCTCTAAAATTCTGCAAATCAGAAAATGGGACAAGAAATTTGATACTATGCTTAAGAATATAGTATGGCTTGGGGCGCCTGGGTGGTGCAGTCGGTTAAACGTCCGACTTCAGCCAGGTCACGATCTCGCGGTCCGTGAGTTCGAGCCCCGCGTCGGGCTCTGGGCTGATGGCTCAGAGCCTGGAGCCTGTTTCCGATTCTGTGTCTCCCTCTCTCTCTGCCCCTCCCCCGTTCATGCTCTGTCTCTCTCTGTCCCAAAAATAAATAAACGTTGAAAAAAAATTAAAAAAAAAGAATATAGTATGGCTTTCATTATTTTATAAACAGTGACTTAAGTATTATGTACTTAGAGTATAAATGTCTTCTATATACCTTTTCACTTGGCTTTCTAGAAGCTAGGTGATGCTGAAAGTAATTGCAGAGTTATAATAAAGATCTCATCTCACAGATGGTTGGACTAGAATTTTGCAACTTAATTTATTGTTACTGTTTTTAGATGTTGTAGATACATATTTTAAAGTAGTACTGATAGTTGATAAGTTTGGAGAAATCTCAATTTTTCATTTTATTGAACTAAATTTTATTTTGGAATCTTTAGACATTGTTCCTAGAATGGAGGGAAAATGTGTATTTGTAATATTCAGAATAAAAAATTGGTTGGAATTGTTTTTTCTACTTGCATATATGTATTTTTTTTTATTTTGACATTTTGCTTCTTTTAGAAAGTGAAGAGCACTGTTTTTGGAAAGTGAAGTCTCTTTTGGTGTTTAACTCTCTTTGGAAAGGGAAATTAACAGCTGTAGAGTATTACTCAGACTCAGTCTGATTGTATATCTAGAGATGAAGTCCTACCTTAACTGTTTAATTAAAGATTGGGAGAAAATATTTAAGCAGGTGTTAATCAAGTCTTTAAAAAAATATTGCATACCTCTGCCTTCCCAGGTGCAGTTCAAGTTTTCATACCTACTACAAAATAAAGCAGATACTAGATAGATAAAGTCTATTTTGAGGACTGGAAGTGTATTTCTTGGGGTTGAATAATCTTATGATTACCATCCAACATATAGTGCTGATTCCTTTTAAAGAAAAAATACATCTTAAGCTCTTCTTTTTTTAAAGCTTTTAAATTCACATTGCATTATTTCTAATTTGATAGACATTCATCTGAATATATATCAAGTGTTTAACTTGGTTAATTTTTGCCACATATACACCAATGCCATATATATGTACATATATATGTATATACATCCATGAAATTATATATATATGAAATTATATACATATATATTCATGAAATAATCACTGCAATCAAGATAATAAATATAACCTTATTATTATAAAATAAGCTTGCAGAATGTACACAAAACAACGTTGTAGAACTCAGTGATTTATCACAAAGGCAATACTCAGCCACCCTTCTGGTCAAAAAATAGAATATTGCCAGCCCCCTGCACCCTATGAATCACTACATTTTATTTCCCTCACAAAAGTAAATCCTAACTTAACTCTTTGGTAATTGATGCCAGACTTAAAAACAAAAACAGTCATAAAAACAAAACAGAACAAAACAAACAAAAAACCGAGGAGTCCTCAGTGTGGCACACCACTGAGGAGACACACGCCACAGAGTTGTTTCAGGCAAGTCACTAAACAACAAATAAACAACAGCTTCCTGGAGTGGGATCAGAATCTAGGACTATGGGTTTGCTTCTCCTATTTTAGCTTATTCCAAGGTAAAATGCTCTTGGAGGGAATGGCTGGTGAATTACCTCAATTTGGCAAACCGTTGTTTTTTTTCCCTTCTCTCATTCCCTTTCTTCTTTCTTTCCTTTTTTTTTTTTTCCTATTTTACTTCTTTGCTTCACCCATCATTCTGTTATTTCTGAATATTTTGGATACTTTTCTTTTTCCCTAAGAACTTACGGTAGTATTCCTGTAAGTTAAGGCATCATGGTGTGATTTCACACTACTTATATGTGTATATTCGCCTGGACTACTCATATATGTTAGGAAGACTCATGTATTTGGTGTAAATACCAAAATGTTTACATGATAACAACAGTTATCTCTACCTAGATGGTGAGTATTGTTGTGTTTCTTCCCTTGAACTCTTCTGTTTGTTTTAATAATGATTCAACAATGCAGTATGGTACTCACTGCTCATCACAATAACTGTGGTCTTAATCCCCTTTACCGATTTCACCCATCCGTGCCCCCACCCACTTCCCCTCTGGAAAGCATCAGTTTGTTCTCTGTTTTTAATTCTATTTTTTTTTGTCTTGTTTTCCCCTTTGTTTATTTGTTTCTTAAATTCTACACGTAAGTGAATATTGGCTCTTCTAATAATGAGTATAGAATATCTTAAATGAATTCATTAATTCATTATTTGTATCACAGGATACAAAATTAATATTCAGAAATCTGTTGCATTTGTATACACTAATAATGAAGTCACAGAAAGTCAAATTAAGAAAACAGTCCCGTTTACAACACATCAAAAATAATAAAATACCTAGGAATAAACTTAACCAAGAAGGTAAAAGTCCTGCATCCCCAAAACTATAAAATGTCAATTAAAGAAGTTGGAGAGGATTCTTCTGTGCCTTTTAAAGTTTTCTGCATGAAATATGTAGACATTCCTGTAAATCTTTTGGGGGAAGACCAATAAATGAAGTTAAATTTTGAGATTGTTCTTAAGACTTAAAAAAAAAAAATGGTAAAGGATTCCTTCAACTCTGGGATACACCTAACTATATTTTATAATATTGAACAATACAGAATCAGTATTTTTTCAAACACTTTTTTATCTCAAAATGAACTATATTGTACCAAAAATATTTTGCATTAACTTTTAATATCATTGTGATTCAGTGAAAACTAATCCATATGCTTATGACTGATTTAAATTAAATTATCAAAATGATTTTTAGAACCATCTGATGTTTAAAGAAAAATTTTAGGATTTTAAAAACAAAACAGGTGATTTTATTGCTTTAATGGGCAGGAAAGTCAAAATGTTATGGAAGATTCAGAAATACTGTTGACATTGAACACATGAATTTTTTAAGTCACTAACAGAAAATATTTACTCCCACCTAAAAGGGCATAAATGTTTCTCTGCATGAGTAAAGTAAGAGTCTATAATAATAAGGAAACATGAGTAAAAATTTCATATTTCTGCTTTTAAACAATTGCATGCAATGTGTATGATACTTTTGTGAAAAAGGTTTTTTAAAAATTTTACTGTTTGCCAATTTTGCACAAACCTTAATAGCTCTTTAATTCCCCAGTAACTTTTGAAAATCTTCAAATATTATTATCTACGTTCAGGCTTTGGGGGCACCTGGGTGGCTCAGTTGGTTAAGTATCTGACTTCAGCTCAGGTCATAATCTTACAGTCCATGAGTTCGAGCCCTGCGTTGGGCTCTGTACTGACAGCTCAGAGCCTGCTTCAGATTCTGTGTCTCCCTTTCTCTCTATGCCCCTCCCCTGCCCACATTCTGTCGCTCTCTCTCAAAAATGAAATAAAAACATAAAGAAAAAAACAAATTCAGGCTTTGTATTGTTGGTTTTTAATGTTTCTGGTGGTTTTAATTCTTTGCATCTCTATCACTCTTTCTTAACTTACTATAGTGATCAAGCTAAATTATAAGATTATGCTCCCTGCCCCAGATAACTTGATTCTGAATGTGAAAGTTGCTTTAACACTTACATAAGCATGTGTCTGCAAACACATTCATGTACTTCATGAGTCTGAAAACATGTAAATCATATGGGAAAATATTTGTCAAAACACTTTCAATCAATACATACCTATTTACATCTGGAAAAACGGAAGCCTATGAGCCTGATTCTGTGGAAACAAAGAGGTGTAACTTTGTCAAAACTGCGCTGGCATTTTTTTTTGTAAAACTACATTTACATTCCTTTTGGAAATGCCAACCATCTTGGTGGCATTACCTTCTTTATTACATCTTACGGGTCCATTTTACTGACCACTGGATTTCCTGCCAAGGTTCATTTGACAGGTTTCATTTTGTTTTCCTCACAGTGTTTTTAGTAATTTTAATCTGTGTCTCCTTGACTACTTATTCTTGACTGGAGAGAAGTGAGATGAAAGGTAGAGATTGCCTGTTGGGAACCAGCACTGTCATCACACAACAAATTCCAGACTGGAGATGACAGAGAGGAGGATTCAAGAGAGAAACCACGTATTGTTCAACCAGGATTCATTTGAGAAGGAAAGGAGACACTAAAATATTTAACAAATGTTATTTTACTAACTCAAGTGAAAAACCAGGAATGTTCTAGGACAGGATGTCTGGCCACCCTACCTAGGGACAAACCGGAGGGGGATTGACAGGGTGAATGGCGATGGGGAGATTGGTGTCTATTGAAAGAGGAGACTGAGCTAAAAAGATGTAATAAAGGAGATAAAGCAGAGAGAGGGGAAATCTGAGGGTCACAAGAAGATATTCATGAGACTATATTTAAAATATATAATTAAGAATATATTCAAAGAACTATTAAAAACTATATTTTAATGAATATGTAAATGTATTCCTCATGAATTTTTTTTCATGAAAATATTCTCATACATTTTTATGGATATGTTTTTCTCTTGGGGCAGAGAGAAATTGAGCATTCCCTACAATGCTATTATGAAGACTAATTGAAAAGTGGTCAACTAAAACTTTACAAAAATCTTGAAAAGATGGTGCGACTGTCTCATCCAATAGGGACTGTTGTAATTTATTTTTTTAAGTTTATTGGATAAAAGTACATGTGCCTTCAACAAATTAACTTTCAATTAATTTTCTTGTAGTGAATATGCTTTCCAAGGTTGATGTGGTAATTTTTGAGTCCAGACAAACATACTGAACATAATTAATATTAGGAATCAAAACTCCTAAGATTAAAATTGGGATCGTTTTTTAATATTTGGTTATTTTGCAAAGTGGGAAAGGGAATACATTTTTGTATGAAATGCTTGGCTTGCTTTACCTCTTTTTTCATTGGCTAATCCAGTGGAAATCCTGGGCAAAGGATTAGCCAAAATGTAGGTAGCAGGGAGGGTAGGAAGAAAATGTAGGAAAAAGTGTGTAGGAAGAAGCTAAAATTGGGCTGGAATTCTTTACTAAGATAGAACAATCAGGTCCTTAACACAAAGTTAGAGTTGTCTTCTGTGTTGTGAATTTAAGCAGTTTAAATATTCCTAGGGACAGAAATATTTTCTTAGCATAACACACAGGTGCAGGTACTGTGCAGCCAAGGAAAAGCATTGGTAAACATTGGAATATCCTTCCAAAGGCATGGTCCAGAGCCAAACTTTCAAACACCCTCAGTGGCTTAAGTTCTTCACACTCAAATAGAGATGGCCTGTTCTTGGTGTAATGAAAGGACAATCTTAAAGTAACCTGAGGAATCTTTGTGCAAAGGCAACAAGGGCTAAAATAATCTTCAGGGGAGTTAGTTAGCTATGTTTGTTCAGCAGCAAGACGTTTTTAAATGGAAAGTGTTCTCTGGCTGTTTGTACTGGACAGTGGTGTTTTACATTCCAGTCATCTCATTTAGTCTCATTGGATTGGATTCTCTCTTTTAAGTTAAGAGGTAGTTGGCAGAATGTCTCCTCTGGCATAGAAAAGAAACTTTTTCTATGTTTTCAGACTTTTCAATGCTGTTGTGTTTATGCCAGGTTATGACAATAAAACCTAGAAGCAACAACTTACTTTAGGTTTTTGGTAGATAAAAGAAGTTCACTTTTGCTAAGAGGTCAGGAACCTTATGGCATATTGCCTTGATAATGCATTGTCTCATTTTTTTTTACATTCTTACATTCTCTCCCTGGACAGAACTGCACATTCTCAGAACATGGGCAACATTTTCTCCTTTCTCTCAATATCTAGTGTCTACGACAGTATCCGTGTGCACCCTCTCCTTTTCAAAGCAGAGAAGCACTTTTCCTATTCAGAATCATTTTACTAATTCTGAATGTTTAAAAATGTACATTCCCAAGGGCTGTATTGTCACAGGAATCATCACCAACATTGTTTCATTTATGAGACTCCCATTTTGGCATCTATTATATCTGGATAGGGACTGATTTGCTGGTTCTTCCATTTCTGACATTTTTGCTGTTGACAAGTATTTTAAGAATTTTTTAAGAATCACCTTGCCTTAGGGGCACCTGGGTGGCGCAGTCGGTTAAGCGTCCGACTTCAGCCAGGTCACGATCTCGCGATCTCACGGTCCGTGAGTTCGAGCCCCGCGTCAGGCTCTGGGCTGATGGCTCGGAGCCTGGAGCCTGTTTCCGATTCTGTGTCTCCCTCTCTCTCTGCCCCTCCCCCGCTCATGCTCGGTCTCTCTCTGTCCCAAAAATAAATAAAAACGTTGAAAAAAAGAATCACCTTGCCTTAGGTTTTCCCCTTGGATCCTCACTCATTTTGAATATTTTTCTCCTTTGGTGATATAGTGTTGTTTATATTGAGGCTGTAGTTTCTCTAGTATTTTTCTTCTAGTATTCCCTAGTATCTTTCCTAATTCTTCTGGAAAGCATACAGTTCTGATTCCATGAAATATATATGACTACTTCAAACACTGGTACTGAAAGAGTAATGATTTGACAATGAGAAAGACAAATGTCAGTTAAACATAGTTGCTTTCTGGGTGGGACTCATTCACCTTAAATAGCAAGGCGGCTTTATGTCAGTTCTGATTCAAAACTGCAATGGACTCAGCAAGATCCTATGGGTCCAATCGTGTTACCAGTTAGAAATCCAAATCGAATTTTAAAACCTTGTAAAGTTTAAAGAGATACGGTTGTTCTTGAGAGAAAATTGAGTTCTTTAAATTATTATTTAGCTAATGATGTGCTTGTAGAAAATTGAAATATACTATTAGAAAATATTTAATCAGATTAGTTTTCCTTGTAGTGATATAATTCATACAGAACAAGTGAAGTACTCAGGGTATGCTATATAAGGCAAAAAGGTAGTAACACTGGCCTGGAGGGGGCTGGATCTCTTCAGTAAAAGTTGCAGGGTAGGAGCTGACAAAATAACTATCCATTCTTGTCAGGACTTACAATCCAGAATGAGCTATGATGGAGGTCTACAGGAAAGCCTTTTATTGAAACAATTATTCTGGACATGTGGTAAGGCAAAGGAATTGGTATTTGGCAGCCTCAACTGCATTAATTTTGCTCTGGGTGTAAAATATGTTAATTTGCCACTGTCTGGAAGAAATCATGATGAGTCATTCACCAAATTTCTTAGAATCTACTTTGAACACTTCGCAGTATTCATTGCTTTGGCCATTCCTTTTTCTCTTCACAAATCTATTAACTTATTTTAAAAAGTATAAAAATGCTTTTATTTTCCTTTACGTGAAAAAAATTTCTAATGGAAAATTTTGAGTTGAGTAAAATACCTGATTGTATTTAATTTCCATTCTGAAATTATTTTGTACTTTCTGCTTGATAAGGGAGTGTTTTATGAAGAGGGCCATGATTATTTTTTATTCCTTCTGATAATGTAAATCATTAACTTGTGAAATCAGAACCGTACAGTATCCATAAAATGAGCTATCCCAATACCAAAAGATTTTCCCTGCACTTTCCAAGGATTCAGACTAATCTTGGGTAATCAGCTGTGTATTGAAGCAAAAGAGGATTGTATTGAAAGCAAAAGAAAAAAAAAAAAGAACCCAGTGGGTTAAAAAAAGTTTATTTTATCTCAAAATGTTATTGTAATTTGAAAAATAACACACCTACTACATTCATAACCCCGCTTCAGCAGATATCTCAACCTTGTAGCAAAAAGTTCCCTTGTTTGGTCTTCAAAATTATAGAATCTATGCTCCTCTTTTCCCAACCATACTTCATGTAATTCGTGCTAATCTTAAATTAAGCAATTTATTAAAATAAAGTATAAAAGTCTAGCTGGCCTTATGATCAACCATTAAATACTTGACGTTGAACCACTGAATTAAACAGACACAGTGCTTTACTGTTATAAAAGAAGTAAAAAATAACAGAATAAAATCAGTATTTGGAAAAATACTCTCTCCAAGACAGAGAAAGCTAAACACACACGTTCTCAAAATTCTGCCACCTTCCTACCTGTTTCCAACTAGCACTAAACACAGAATTATAAAAATTTGCGCTTGTACCGTTGGTCTCTTAAAATAGCACTAAACGTATGTGAAGTCTCCAAATTAAAGCTTCCCCCACCCACACCCCAACTATAGGACATTGTAACCACAAATGCCTTCAGATATTGGCTGAATCATCCCCTTTTCCAAAATTGTCCATCTGTCTTTGAGAGTAGTTGTGATCTGGAGGTTCAAGTTGACTTACTCACTGAGCTGCCTGCCAGTTTAGATGCACTTTGTAGGTGGAAAATTGTTGGTCTTTGTCCCTCCCAGCTTGTAAGTAAAATGAGGCTGCCAAGAGATAAACACATTCTAAGTTTATCATGCTATTCTTGGCCTCAAACTACAAGCCATAAGGCAACTATTGCTCAAGGTACCGTGTTTACAAGTGTTCAGTCCTCCGCTGTTTCAGAGACCCAACAAGATGGAATTTCTTCCTGCCAGCCGATATTTTTTTTCCTAAGCTTTCACATTTCTCATTTCCTTTTTAAAAGTGAGGACAGGGAGCAGCTTCTTTGACAACATCTCGAAGGGTTGAAGTCTCATTAAAATTTTGATGATGATGTTTTGGGGTTTTCTCCCCCAGAGGCAACCATAAGTTCCTAAAAAAAAATTTTGGAAGCTTCTTTCTATTATTATCATCATCATCGTCATTTTTTTTTTTACTTAAAAGTGAGCAGGATGTATGCTAATGTATCTTCATATAGGCCTTTGCAATTTTTGCTGTTTATTCTTTACCTCATTTAATGCATTGACCTTTAATATAACATTTATTATAATAAAATCCATCTATGTTTCTCTCTTAATTGATACGATTTTTCTTATTAGGTAGCTATATTGAAAATAATCAGTTTGGTAATGTTCCCAAATCAACGCCCCCCCCCCCGGGTTTTTTTTTCTTTACTTTCTTTTTCTTTTTCCTTATTTTCCTTCCTTCCTTCCTTCCTTCCTTCCTTCCTTCCTTCCTTCCTTCCTACCTTCCTTCCTTCCTTCCTTCCTTCCTTCCTTCCTTCCTTCCTTCCTTCCTTCCTTTCTTCTTTTCGTGAGAGAAAGTACTGAGTTAACTTTTCTTCACAAATGTCTTCCTGGCTGCATTGGATAACAGGATGTATTGAGTTCATACATCTTAAATATAAAAGAGGAGTATAACTATATCACATCCTATATTGGCACAGTATATTGACATGTATTATGTATGATGTTACACTGTTTAAATTATTAGAAATCACATTAAAAGAAATTATAATAAGATAGGGCTTTTTACCAAATCGAGAATATTTGGCAAAGATAAGATAATCAAGTTCAATCCTTGATTTACAAATAAGACTTTCAGCTCTCAGAATTTTATAACTACATTATATATCATGATTTTTTTGCATTTCATTAAAACTCTAACATTCCCTTCAGATTTCAGCATAATACTTATATAATTTACCTATAAAATCAAACCTTAATTGTTTTTTCTTGGGTATGGTAGCTATTGATCCACATTCTGGAAAATATTTTGGACATACACTAATGTCTGTTCCTACAGTGGTTTAATGTTGCTGTATATTAAATTAACTGACTGCATGACAAATGAAAAGAACATGACAGAAGAAATTTTACTTGTTCTGGTTTAAGTTATAAAAGGTAGAGAAGAAATATTTGTGATAATCTATCCTGGGAGACTGCAAGGAAAAATGAGATGTTCTTTTTGAAGCATTACTTACGATCATCCAGAGGGTCAAAATCATGTCTTCGCTAATATGGGCAGGAGAAGCTTTAAGGACTGTCATGCATAGGGGCCAGAATATATTTCATAACCACTCAGTGGATTTTGAAGAGGTACAGATCAAATAATGGGGAGCACTGGATGAATTCACTATTTGAACGTCATCTCTTTGTTACTGCTAGAATTTACCTGCAACACTCCATTAACAATAATAAAAGAGTGAGTAATATTATCATCAATGCCTGTAGAAATCTTAACTACCTTTTATCTGTACAACTACAAGAAGGTGTTAAGACTTGTGTATATTCTGAAGACCATGTCACTAGATACATTTGATGCCTTTGCTTTACAGATGTCTTGCTCTTGATTTATTCAAATAGTGTTTTTAAATGTACATAGGTGACACAGAGTGGCTAAATAGTTTATAAAATTTGTTATAATATTTCAAAATTCATAGTGTTAAAATATCTAAAAGCCTTCGATGTTGAAGAAATAGCCTAAATTCTGATGAACTAAGGGATTGACTGGTTGTTAGTACCTAGCAGTGTCAGTAGCCACTATCCTTTGATTGGACTAACAGGCATTTTCTAGAGCTGAAGGAGGAGACTGTCAGAGTGTCGTTACTTTGACATTGTCAAAAGCATGAGGCAGGTTACTAGAATATTTTAACCTATTAGGAGTCATTGTGGAGAAACACTTCCTGAATAGTATTTGACAGTTTTTTACACTGTACATGTAAATTAAATAAATTTAATTTCCTATTTAAGTCTGCTTCTTAGCTTAAGCTAAATGTAAGGAGTCCCAGAATTAAAATTATGAAGTAGATAGTTTTCAGCATCAATGCCATTAGTAAGAAATTAGAATTTTAAGTACCAGGAGCACACAAATAAAACAAACGCATACACACTTTTTTTTCCTGAAAGATTGAGAATTATTTTTAAAAGTAGATAGTTTTCCTACTTGTGAAATAGATTTGCTTTACCTGTTAAGCTAGGATATTCTTTGAGTTTACCATTTAATCTTCTATTGGACTCTTTGGTATTGATACAATTTACTTCCATTTTGTTTGTGGATGTCCTTGAGAGGGTGTGTATGAGGTCATGCTGTGAGTATTGGAAGTCTGCATGACGCTGTGATAACAGTTCATAAATCTCAATGTCTCAGTGGTTTAAACAAAAGAAGATATTTCTTACAATACATATTTAACAGAGTAAAGCAACTATATTCAAGTTTATCATAGTTACTCCAAGACCCAGTAGATTGAGACTTTATCTCAAGACATGCTTTGATGACTATTGAGGCAGGAAAAGGGAATAAGGTGAATTACTCCATGGCTCTTAAAGATTTTGTTTGTAAGTGGCATGCATCTCTTCCATTCATACTTTCTTAGCCAAAGAAAGCCACAGGATATTGCCTACCCCAAACATGGTAAAGAAATGCTCCTACTTTGTGAAGAAGAAATGGAAAATCCCTGAGCAGACCTTATGACTTAACTACTACAAGGGATAATATTTATAACTATTAAGGGAAGTCACTTTTTCTTTTTTTTTTTAATTTTTTTTTGGAAAAATTTTAATGTTTATTTTTGAGAGAAAGCTAGAATGCATGTGAGCAGGGTAAGGGCAGAGAGAGGGAGACAGAGGATCCAAAGTGAGCTCCATGCTGATAGTAGAGCCTGATGTGGGGCTCGAACTCACAGAACCACATATCATGACCTGACCTGAAGTCAGTCGCTTAACTGACTGAGCGACCCAGGTGCCCCAGAAGTCAGTTTTTCTTAAATCACCAGGAGTAGAACGTATTTGATACAGAGTTCTGTTTTTCTGCCTCACATTAATTTAATACTTGGGTAGCATTCAGGGAGATTTTGAGTCCTTGTCTCACTTTAAATCTTGCCTTATTGTGCCTACCATAGTTAAACCATGACAAATGCTTTGGGAGAGCTTTCAGTGTTTCCACACTTTTGCTTAGGAAGTCAACATGGGAGTATCTGCTTTTATCTATAAACTGTAGTGAATTAGCAGCAGCTGCTTAAACCTGGTTGGAAACAAGTTGTGCCCCTATGTACATGTGTAGTAGCTAAAACGAGACCTAGCATACAATAACATAAAAAAAAATAAAGTCTCCCAGAGATACATAGCAAACATAATCCTTGTTACAAAGCATGTAGTTTCAGTGCTTTTAGATCAAAATGGCCAATATGTTTACTCAAATGGAACAGATAACATTATAGAGAGTTTGAAAATCTTGTTTTTAAATGTTTTTTGAGAGAGTGAACGTGAGTGGGGGAGGGGCAGAGAAAGAGGGGACGGAGCATCTGAAGTGGGCTCACCGCTGACAGCAGAGAACCTGGGCTCAAACTTAAGAACCCTGAGATCATGACCTGAACCAAAATCAGATGCCTAGCAGACTGAGCCACCCAGGTGCCCCTAATCTTAAGCATTATCCTGGAAATACTGTATTATCAATAACTTAATAGAACCAATGCATTATACACAGGAGTGTAAAACCTCAGTCAACATACTGTGCAAAGTAAGTCCACTGACCCAATCAAAGGAAGGACAGGGAGATTCAAAACAGAGTGAAGTGAGGCTTTAATCAACATTCTTGCAAGAGGGGGTATCTGATGGACAGGCACACACAGTCAGTTAAAGCAGGCAATTTATCTCCTAGCGTGCAAGTCCCACCCCTGATTCCTCATTGGCTGAATAACTACAGAGGTTACAACCTTACCCGGAAGTCGCCTATGCCCATGTAAGGCAAAATGTAGTCTGATTGGAACAAATGTACATTCCTTGAAGTGCTGCAGAGACTTCAGTTCTTGGGCTCATGCTCATGGCAAAGCCTGGGAAAAATAAGCCTGTGAAATGGATAGGGAAAGAAGAAGCAGGAAGTGAAGTGTCTAAGGTATTGGGACTCCATTGGGGTGCGGCGGTGGGCAGGGTGATTGGTACATATTTCCAGTAACTTGTAAACCTATTGTTAACTAGACAGCACAGATGTTATTTGGTATTTCTGAAAGTGAATCATCTCACTTTTCACACAAACATCCCATTAACAACTTTAAAGAAATCTTGATACATCTTATCTGTTACACATTGCCTTATTTTGTCTACCACATTAGTAGTCATAGTGACATGATGGTCCAACTCTGAAATTTTACATATTCTCCAACTACTAGTGATACAAGATATCCGGAAATGAAGACCAGAAAGGGTAATGCTGATGTATGTGTGCTTTTGTTTTGCATCCCATCTTATAATAATTTTTCTCCATGCCACCCCTTAAAACTTAAAAGGTACTGGTGTGAAAGAACCAGGTCATTATTCTTAGAAAAGATCATGAGAGCATGTTCAATTAAAGTAAGTAGTAAAGGACCATAGAGTCCTTTGTTTGCAGGGAGGACAATAGAGAATCGTTAGAGATGAATCAAAGAAACCATGAGAATGAGAATATTTGGGAAATGGTGGTGTGGGGCAGGGGTGGGGCCAGTCCAGCAAACACGAGCAGGTCTCTGAACTATCTTGTTCCTTGATGATTTCCTGGATCCACTTTCTTGTTTCTTAAGGTGATCTGAGATTTCTTTTCCTCACAATCAAAATACTTGTCAGGAAAAGTAGAGGTTTATTAATTGTATCTAGTAGAATTGAACATCTTGCTTTAAGAAAAATACTTAAATTGTAATTATTCTGCACATTTTTAGTTCGTGTTTACTAGGCCAAGAGATAGTTTATTTAATGCGTTTCTACCTGGTTGTCTAAATTGTATAAATATGAGGAGTAACTATGAATAGTTAATATATAATAATAATTTATAAATATGAAGAATAACTTTTATCTAGAAGACTTTAGAAATTACATAAAACTTAAGCTTTGTTTATTACTGGTGGAAACATGGATATTGTTTATTATTGACCGTTATCTCTGAAATGTTGACTAAGCAGTCAAAGATCTCTGAAAAGTTCCAGAGTAAGAATTCTAATTGTATTGTCACACAATGTAAAATATAAATTCTCAAGTTCTAAGCATGCATTGCTTTTCCTGAAGTATGTTGAAGTACAAACATATGTGTGAAATTTGTTGACTATTTCAATGTTTAGGGATTCGAGACAGCATATAATTATGCCGAAGGAATTAATCCCCTGTGATACCAATTGAGAAGCATGGTGTTATGGGGCACCTGGGTGGCTCAGACGGTTAAGTATCGACTTCAGCTCAGGTCATGATTTCATGGCTGGTGAGTTGGAGCCCTGCATCGGGCTCTGTGCTGACAGCTTACAGTCTGGAGCCTGCTTCCAGTTTTGTGTCTCCCTCTCTCTCTCTCTCTTTCTGTCCCTTCCCTGCTCACACTCTCTCTGTCTCTCAAAAATGAATAAATGTTAAAAAAAAAAGAATGATGTTGCTAATACATCCCATTTGCCACTAGTTGCTGTAAGTCACCTAAAGGCTTATTCTCTTTTTTCAAAAAAAGACATAGGTAATTTGATATTTTTTTACTTAAGTAAAAAGAAATTATATGTATCTTCAAAATATTTTGTTACGTTGATACAACACATAACTTTGATTAAATTTCATGAGTTGGACATCACAATAGTCATAACAAAATAACTTACATTAACCATGTTGAATAAAGATGGGTAATATTATAACTGATTAGTTAATTCATATTGCCATCCTTTTTATTTCATGAACTTAGTTAACAAAGAGTGTCAAGATTTAGGCTGTATCTACTGGACATGCAATGACCTGAAGGTTTGACATTATCCGGCTTCAACATGTGATCCAAATGGTTTGTTTGTTTTTGAGAGACAGAGCACACAGGTGGGAGAGAGGAGCCAAGGGGGAGAGAGAGAATTCCAAGTAGGCCCCATGCTCAGCATAGAGCCAGACATGGGGCTTGATCCCACAACCCTGGGGTCATGACCTGAGTTGAAATCAAGAGTCTGATGCTCAACGGAGCCACCCAGGTGACCCCCCAAATGGTTTATTTATTTAAATGCACTAGTCAGCATAACAAATGTAGGCAAATAGAGTTCTGAACCAGCGATTAGAAGACCTGTTCAAGTCTCTGTTTTGCCTCTTATAGGTCATTGCTGGCAGGAAGGGAGGTGGGGGACATTCCTGTTGTGTATCCTGGAACCTACATCTTTATTCTATCTGAAAGGAATCAAATGCCTGGATGTTCTAACCTACAGGGACATTATGAGGCATAAACCAGATAATACACATGAAGTACTTTGTTAATTACAATATATTGAATTATCAGTCAGAGGTATCCCATTAAATATGTTTGAAAATACATATTAATAAAAGGTTAAACCGGACATGAAATCTGAAATCAGTAGACATGAATGTTAATGCAGTTTTTAAATAGGCTCGTAAGACCTGAAAGTAGGTCTGTCCCTGAGTGGACCTCAGTACCTTGTTATTTTCCTCAGGAAGAGGTTTTAGCTTCTGCTCCATTCAAAGGGCCATTGCAAAGATAGAAAATAGATTTTTACCTCTTAGAGTAATTTATCTTATAAATATGTTTGAATGTACTTAGTTTTATTATTAAAGGTAATATATCCGTTGGCTGTGATAAAATAGTGAAATGAACTTACCCTCTCTCCAAATAACTGAAACAAACAAAATATATGAAACTGTGGGCATTGGACAACAGTACAGGACAGCAGTCTAGGAGAAGGGAAATCATTGAGCTAACCTCTAGGATCGACCCAGTTCACTGCTTATGATTGTCCTATTTACAATCTAACACCATGCAAGGAGGGTGAGAACCAACAAGAGCCCAGTAATCTCTGAAATGAAGAGGCAGAGAAGTCAAAGTAGTTAGAATTTGCAGAGCCGAGTGCTATAAAAGAGAGCTGTATTAAGAGAGAGCTACAGAGATAGAGCTCTGGAAGTCTGCACAGGGTTCTCCCCAAGTCTTCAGGTGTATACATAGTAAGCACATGTATATAAGAAAACTACTCAAGGCCAGAGAATTAGACTCTGGGAAGGAATTGTCAGAGCAATCCCTGGTGATTGTGAAGGATAGTTGGTATTCCCACAATGCAGATAGAGAAAGCTCTCCTAATACACAGGGCATATGGTAGAATATTCATAATTGGTGTTGCCTCATTAGGGGGTCAAAATTAGCCCTAGACAAAAGATCGCCCCGGAACTGCCTAATGAAGCCTAAAAGCAAACTTGGAAAAGATCAACTTATTTTCACGTAACTTGGATCCTACACCAAAGCTCCAGAATATTTAAAGGAATAAAAAATATATATCAGTATCCCATGAGGTTAAAAAAAAAAAAATCTGGCATCAAACAAAAAATTACTGTGGATGCAAAGGCTATAAACCACGATGAGAAAAATCTATCACTGGAAACACAATGAAGCGCAGAGGATAGAATTAATAGAAAACATTAAAATAGTTATCCATACAATATTGATATGTTTAAAAGGATAATGGGATGAGCATGTTCCAATATCCTAGCTTGTGACTTTATATCAGAGATTTAATGTAGAACTAATACCAAACGCCTTACAAAAAATTGAAAAGGGAAGGAAAGTAGCATTATCCTGATACTCAAAATAGGAAAAAAATATTTTGGGGCACCTGGGTGGCTCAGTTGGTTGAGGCTCCAATTTCAGCTCAGGTCATGATCTCATGGTTCATGAGTTTGAGCCCCGCATTGGGCTCTGTGCTGACAGCTTGGAGCCTGGAGCCTGCTTCCAATTCTGCGTCTCCCTCTCCCTGTCCCTCTCCCCCTCACGCTCTCTTTCTCCCAAAAATAAACATTTAAAAATAATTTTAAAAAAGAAAACCAATATTTTAAGAAAAGAAAGCTATGGGCCAACATCACACGTGAACTAGATGCAGAAATTCTTAACAGAGTTTAAGAAATCAAATCCAACAATGTAGAAAACGAATGAGACACCATAATGAAGTGCAGTTTATCACAGGAATGCAAGATTTGTTTATGATTCAAACCTCAGTACATTCAACCTTATTGAAACTAAGGAAAAAGGAGAAATGGATGATCTCAATAGAGGCAGAGAAAACATTTGTCAAAAATCCAGTATCGATTCCTGATAAACATTCTCAACAAATTAGAAATAGAAGAGAACTTCTTCAATTTGATAAAGGCTACCTATAGGTGAATTTATAGTTAATAGCATATGTAATTGTCAGACATTAAGTGTTTTCCCCTTAGGATGACGAACAAGATGAAAATATCTACTCTTAGGGCTTCCAACCTGTCATGGGGGTTCTAAAGACGAGAAAAAGAAGTAAAATCACTCAGGTTGAAAGGAAGAATGAAAACTGTCTTTATTTGCAGATGATATGATAATCTGTGTAGACAATATATATGATGTACAAAAACATTACTAGAACTTTAAACATGTTTATCAAGATTTCTCAATACAGAGCCAAATATAAAAACAACTGTATTTCTATAAACTGTCAATGAACAATTGTAAGAAATGTGTCATTTGAGGTAGCATAAAAATAATGAAATATTTAGGGATAAATCTGACAAAATATTTGTGTTATCTCTACACTGAAAACTACAAAACATTACTGAGAGAAATTATATAAGACCTGAATAAATGGACAGATATACCGTGTCCTTGAATTAGAATATTCAATATTATCAAGATGTTAATTTTTCCAAAACAAATCTATAGATTCAATGCAATTCCAGTTGAATCAATACTAGCAGGCTTTTTTTAAAAGTTTTTAATGTTATGTATTTTTGAGAGAGAGCGTGAGAGTGTGAGAGCTCAGGGGAGGGGCAGAGAGAGAGGGAGACACAGAATCCGAAGCAGGCTCCAGGCTGTGAGCGGTCAGCACAGAGCCCGATGTGGGGCTTGAACCCACAAACCATGACATCATGAGCTGAACTGAAGTCAGATGCTTAATGGACTGAGCCACCCAGGAGCCCCTAGCAGGCTTTTTTAAAAGAGGTTGACAGACTGGTTCTAAATTTATTTGGTAATGTGAGACCTAGAATTGCAAAATGACTTTGGCTTTTCTAACTGAAAAAAAATTGGAGTATTTACTCTAGTTCATAAAAATATTTAATGTAAATTTCTAATAGTCAAGTATAGTATTGGCAAAAGTACTAATAGAACACAATAGAGAATCCAGAAATAGATCCACACTGTACAGTCAATTGATTTTTGATATTGATGCCAAGGCAATTAAAATGGGGGAAATGATCACCTTTTCAACAAGTAGTATTGAAAGAATTGATTAGCCATAATAAGGAAGAAATTTGACCTTTTCTTCATATCATGTACAGATATTTAATTGAAATGCACACCTAAATGAAGGAGCTAAGACTATAAAAGTACTAATAGAGAACAGGAGAAATACTTTGTGTCTTGGGGTAAACAGTATTTCTAACATATGACAAAAGCACAATCCATAAGATAAACAGTTTGAAAGCTAGGCACCAGCAAAATTAAAGTCTTCAGCTTTTCAAAAGGCACTTTAAGAAAATGAAAATATAAGCTGTAGACTCGGAAGAATATCTGCAAAACGCCCATTTGATAAAGGACTTGTGTTCAGAATACATAATGAACCTGAAAAACTCAATTATACATAAGCAAGCAAACATTAAAAAATGGGCAAAGAATTTTCATAGAGAATTTGCCAAAAAAGGTACGCAGGATCATTAGTCATTAGGAAATGCAAAATTAAGCTGCGGGTAGATACACCAACGCACCCACTAGGATGGTTGAAATTAAGATTTACCACACCAATGAATTGTGAAGCTGTGGCATGACTTGAATTCATATATGGATTTGGGGAGTAAAAGATACAGTAACCACTTTAGAAAACAGTTGGGAACCTAAAAAGTTAAATGTATTCCCACCATATAATATAGCCACTCCATTTGTAGATATTTACTCAACAGAGATGGTAAAGCATATGTCCATATATTACTAGCAGAGAAATGTTTATAACAGATTTATTTGTAATAGGCAAAGAGAAAATCTGAATGACCATCAACAGGTAAATATATAAACAAATTGTGATATATTCAAAAACAGTATACTACTCAGTAGTAAAAAGAAAGGTGAAAATGAATAAATCTCAAATAGTTATGCTGAGTGAAAGAAACCAGACAAAAATGCGTACTTACTCTCTGGGTCTATTTATATAAAATTCTAGAAAATGCAGTCTTTAAAGACATAAAACAAGTTAAGTGGTTCACTAGAAATGGCTGATAGAGGAGAGAGAATGAAAGCCGGAATATACTGGGGCACAAAAAAGTTGGGGTGGTGGTGGGAATGTATATGTTCCCTGCATTGTAATAATGTTTTCTTGGGTATATACGTGTCAGACCTCATAAAATTTTACATCAATACATGGACTTTGTAGTACATCAATCATACCTCAATAAAGCTCTACAATGAAGAGTAATATATCTGTACTAAAGTGGTGAAGACTGTAGATACCTTGATTTTCATACAATCAGTCATAGCTGGTTTTACATATATCAGAAGTGATTTACAAGTGTATGTGTGTGTCTCTGTGTGTGTTTTAATGAAATGCTTAAGGGCTTTGGCCGTCAGACCTTTTAATGTATCTCCTACTGAGGTGTAAAACTTAAAGCTATACATAAGAAATTTTGATTTGATATGATGCTTAAACGCCTTACTGACTATTCATATGAATGAAATAATCAATTTGGCTTTTTTGATAATCAATTTTTAGATGAAAGGCAGCCGAAATGCACAAATTAATGATGTCTATGGGTTAGCCCTCTTTGACCCGTTGTGGTCTTAATAACATTATTAGAAGAAAAATGTCATTATCCAATGTGATCTCATAAGCTACCACAATTTACAGCCACCTCTGCTTATTTGCTACTCTAAAGAACAACTTTGTGGCTTTGCTTAAAGAAAGTGAAGTCTTTTGTTTCTCCCTGAGGTTGTCATACCAACAACAATTATTTAGCTCTAATTGGTCTGTAGGAGGTCAGGATCAGCAGCCTAAAAATGCACTTTAAGGATTTCACATTTCAGCTCAGTGGTTAAATTGTAGCATTCTCTGTCTTTACAGTAATATTCTGAAAATACCTATTTTAGACCTCTTGTTTGTCCCCCTCCTTTCTCTTTTTCTAGAGGAAGTTTCAGTCCATTAATAAGGAATAGACCCAGGGTTGTTGTGGCTTTTAAAATGTGATTGTTTTGCCTCTTAAATTTATCCCGCTCCACTTCTTTGGAACTGGTTGTGAAACAATGCTACTCTATTTTCAAAAGTATGCCATTCACTTTGCAATGTATATTTTTTTGTCTCTAAAAAATGAAAATACTGAAAAAGTTGAAGCCAACCTAAATCTGATGATTTTATAGCCACCTTAACTTTCATCTTTATCTCTGCTTGCTCCCCTTTTTAAATGAGTTTTATTTAATCTACTCTGTAGCTTCCCATTTTGCTCATGTGTAATATGTCTGTCACTGCTGAGGGCCGTGGCAGTGTGTTTAGTAAAGATAATAAATTAGAAATAAGACAAAATATGATTTGATAATACTCAGCTTGTCAATACTAATTGTTGATTTGAACTTAAGATTGCTTTGTAGTCTTTAATGTCAGTCTGATTTTCAAAACTATAATACAATTTACCAAATCTGGCATTTTTATAAAAAGACTGTCAATCTTTTTCTATGTTGATAGCTTTCATTATGGCAGAGAGTCTTCAAAAGGCTGTTTGATACTTTCCTTTATAAAAGAAATATACACAGGTTTTTAATTTATAATTTTACTAGTGGTTCTTCATACCAAAGGACTAGAGTATCTGTCTTAAAATTACATGTATTTATATGTACATATATATATAGCTGTGTCCTCAAGCTTTGTCTTGATCTACTTTAATCTCACTCTGTTCCGTGGCCATTGCAGTGTAACTTTTTGTCCCTGATTATAATTTAATAACATCATGTCTGTCTTCTAGAGTATTAAACTCTTATAACCAGAAGTCTAGATATCCTTATTCCCTTAAATATAGCCCCTAATTGTCCCAAAATACTGGTAGAAAATATGGAATGATAACAAATAAAATGAGAAGCTTCTACACAGGTTTTGAAACACTTGAATCGACTGTTTTTATTCTACGAAAAGAAACGATTGATTTTACTCGGAGGTTTGGGGGAAAGTAGCTTTACACAGGCATGCCAGAAAACCTTTAAAAATTATTTCAGTAAAAAAAAAAAAAAAAGAAAACCTCTTTGGTGGGATTTCATGTGATACAGCTTACCATTACTTATAACTGTATAATGTAGTTAACACTGTAATTTAACACATAATATTACGTTGCAACCCTAATGTCAAGTTAACTAACATTTTCTTTTTTTTTTTTTTTTTAATTTTTTTAATGTTTATTTTTGCGAGAGAGAGAGAGACAGAGCATGAGCGGGTGAGGGACAGAGACACAGAATAGGAAGCAGGCTCCAGACTCTGAGTTGTCAGCACAGAGCCTGATGCGGGGCTCGAACACACAAACTGTGAGATTATGACCTGAGCAAAGTCAGGCGCTTAACTGACTGAGCCACCCAGGTGCTCCTAACTAATATTTTTAAGCCTAAGATTCTTTACTTGTGTAATGGCAATGATAATTTCTACTTCAGACTGTGGATGTGAATGGTTAAATGAGATTATGTGCATTAGATACTAAATACTAAGTGAGCATTTATTATGTGAATAATAGAATTAAGGGACAATAAAACAATTGGACCGATTTGAAGAGAAAAGAATTGAATAATATAATAAAAAGAATGATTAGACAAAAATAAAAGATTAAAAAATAAGTTTGAGGCTATACTAACTTTTTTTTAAAACAGACTTTATTTTTTAGAGCAGTTTTAGGTTCCTAGCAAAATTAAGGGAAAGGTATAGGGATTTAACATCTGCCTCCTACCCTCTTACATATGCATAGCCTCCTCTATTAAACATCTTCCACCCAGAGTGGTAAATTAGTTATAATTGATGAACCTTCACTGACCTATCACAGTCACCCAAAGACTGTAGTTTACACTAGGATTTATTCTGGGGGCTTTACGTGTTTTTTGTTTTTGTTTTGTTGTTGTTGTTTGTTTTTGTTTTTTTGATATCAAAAATCAAGTTTTTTAATCATAAAAATAAATTGTTATATTTCTATTGTAAGGGATTTATTAGATTAACTCATAAAACTTGTCTATACCACTTTTTCGTTTCTTAATCATCTAATACTGCCTTACAACTTTAGGGGCTTTATGTTTTTTGGGTTTGCAAATATATATATTGACTTCTATCCATCATTATACATATAAAGTCATTTTACCACTTTAAAAATCCATCTAGAACTGGCTGGAACTGGGTATTTCCCTTCCCTCAGGTCGGTTGGTCAGTGATAGAACCTCAGCAGGTTAGATTGTGGTTAAACAGTTTCTCCAGAGGGCAGAACTTGTTAAGAACAGAACATTGTGGTGTATCTCAAAATGGTTCCTTTTCCCTCCCCCTGCTGGAAGCATGAGGGAACTTTTCTCAAATACTCATTATGAGAATCAGGTTGAACTCCAGAGGTAAAATTCACAGAAGTGTGGGACCACCTCTATGATTGAGTCCCCTTGGAGTTTTAAACTCTGAGTTGTAATTAGCCAATTACAGTTAGTATTTCTCTTCCTTTCATTCAGCCACCACCTCCCCCCTCCCCCCCGCCCAGCCCCCTGCTTTCCTCTAAATGTTTCTGCTGATGAGTTGTGAGTCTCTGTTTTGCTATTGGTCTCTCCAGTTTTCTGGGCAGTGGTTTTCCCTGAGACCTCACATCTTTTATGGATATGAGAAGACTTGTCAGTTTTTCAATTCAGCTTTTTACTTGTTTGGACAGAGTGCTAACTTCCCATCTTACATGCCACTTTGGAAAGTAGAAGTCCCATATCAACTTTTGCTAATTACTTGAGATGTTTTTTACAGATATTTAAAGATAATTTTAAAAAATAACTCACATTTAGGCCTCAATACATTTTATTTTTGAAACCAATATGCCATTTAAACAAATCACTGTGTCAATGATTTATTTAGCTTTCATTATTAAATAAAGAGTATTGGAAGTGTTGATGACAAAACAAATTATAGTTTTAAAATACATGTTTAAATTCTATAATATGCCTTGTATTTTCCTATGCAAAAATATTTTAAGGATAAATATTCCAATGTGAGGCCAGATATTTATGTGTGTGTTCTGCTAGTCTCCTCTATTTTGCTCTTATTTATTTGTCTTGAAATTGGTCCCATTTCATAAAAGCATTTAACTTGATTAAACACTGGATAATGTGAGAAAATACAATCAGAATCTTGGTTAAAAAAAGACATAATAATGCTCTTACCGTACGTAGCTCAAGGGTAGAACATAGTTTTGCCTGAGGAATCTCATAAACACCTAATATGGTCCGTGTTGCCATATCACTGAAGTGTATGAGGAAAATATTAATGTGAATTATATAACCCTAAAATCATTTAAGATTTGAAATGTATAAAGAGTATTGGTGGTTGGAGCTTAAACACTGGAAAATGGAAGTAAGCCAAAACACTGGCACTAACACTCTGCTCTTGTTAAGAAAATGCCAAGGGATCTTTTCACAAGAGTAACTCGCAGATTGCAACACAGTTACCTTAGCTGGCTCCTGACGTGCAGTATCACACCACATTTAAATTTCCATCTGTGGCGTCTGGAACTATTGTTCTGACTGTGAACTTTTTTTTCCCCCAAAGTAAATCTGCAGGATCCGAAAGACCACAGGACACGCTGCCTTTAGTGGGACAACCAACTGGACTGACTTAAGGAAGTTTTAAATGAAGTTTGTAGTTCTAGCAACTATAGAGTCATTTCATATTTCAAAACAAGTAAATTGGCATTAACATTATACCTAGAAAATGCTAAATTTTGATATACCTGGGTTCCTTTTTTTTTTTTTTTTTGGAATGTCTTCAGCGCTCTGTTGCTACAGTGTGTCTCTGTGAGGAGGAAAATGAGGATGCTGTGTTCCTTGTCCTTTCTCTCTGAAACTTAGTCATCAACACCCTTAGATCCAAGTAATTGGTGGTTATAAAATGTAATTGAGTTGGCAAAGGTCATTATTTAGCAAATAGATTTTAAAACAGTTTTACATGTTGATGTGACGTTACCTTGTGTCTAGGTGAGATTACGCATGCACACTCCACTCACACACACGATATCTGCTTTGTAGGTGTAGTAAATACAAAGGAATATTAAAATAAAGCTCATGAGCTAATCATAGGACTAATCTTTCTGCTTTAAGAAGAGGCAATGACTTTATGATAAGCTTTTTTTTTTTACTTTTTTTATACAAGGGAAAACATATTTGTACTGTATTCAACTCTCAAATTGGAAGAGAAAGTGAAATTGAGTGTTTTAAGATCTTTGAAAGGAAAGCTTATGTAAATAAAACATTCATATATCTATTTTTAAACAGAGGTATACACTTGATGTCTTTGCCTTATGGATTAACCTGATAACCATTTTCTGGTTTTTAATAGATATATATTTTCTTATGTATTGTCCGTCTCTTCTTGAATATATATACATATATTCAGTATATTTACAATATATAATTTCCTCTCTTCTCCATTTTCCACATTAGAAGTTAACATGTACAAAGCACTTAAAACAGTACCTAACAGTCATATGTCAGTAAATATTAATTAATGACTATTATAATGTTGCTATTGAATGGCTTTGTATTCAGTATTTGATTATCAACATTATCGTTTATCTAAGTTAGTACTATGGAGAGTTACTGATTTTAAAGGTTGCATGATCTGCAAGGACCTTTAAATGATCAGCCCAAGAAGCAGCATTAAAGCAAATTCTACTCCTTTGCTCAGCAATCCTGTTGCTAAGCAACTAAATTTGTTTATCTTCTCTTTTTTGGGTCAGGACTGGAGGTAATGAGCTGATGTTACATGTCAGGGAAAGGAGTTAGTGGCTGACAAAGAACTTTAAACCTCTTGGCTTTGCATTGTTTTCACACTTAGGAACCTTCTGGGTAGTTTTGATCACATGACCCTCCTTTAGGGTTGTTTCTTTTAGATCATTAAATTAATAATTCTATATAAGGGCCTTTAGCAAATTACCTACATCCTGAAAAAAAGATAGTCCAAATAATACCACCAACCAAATGAACTTCAAGGCAAATGTTTAAAACTTAAAAAAAAGAGCATAGAAATGTCTTGTCAAAGTGAAATATTTTTATAATTATTATTTATTGACTTGTTTTCTAGTTCCTTGAAGATATGAATGGCAGAAGTGATTGACAAGGCACTATGTACATTTCCAAAGCCAATTCTTATGACATAGTATAGTGCTACAAATAAAAATGTCTATAAAGATGCATAAGTTATTTCTGTAGGAATAGGAGGATGAGTTACATGCCATTCCATTTTGATGAACTTGAATCCAGTTTCTAATCAACAAGATTGCCCTATACAATAAACTACTGATTGTGACTGCTGGCGTTAACAGTAATAGGACAAGAAGATGTGTGGCACAATTTTCCCCATTCAGCTATTCATTTTCCTACTGCTTTGGAGGAGTCTTTATATCCTTATGATCCTTCTCAAAGTTAGTCTGATCAATTGTGCTAAATGTGCCCAGTAGAGCCATTGAATACGTGGACAACTCTTGTTGATTGCTGAGTAGTGTCAGTTTGGCCTCAGTTCCTCGTTTTTGTCAGAGTTCTCAAAATATGAATTTAGTTTCAGGGTGTTTTTGCACCCTTTGATAATGCTGTCTACTCAAAGCCCACTTAATTTTATGAATACTGCAAAATACAAGATATAGATGTTCAGAAGCTGATATGTTCAGGCCATATTTTATTAGTCTTTCTGAAATCTGTAAATTCATTTTTTTTCTCAGCCAGTGCCAACTAGAGACAGTGTGATGTGCTGTATTTAGCTGGAACAAAAACCTTTATAAGAAAAAGCAATAGAAGAGAAAACATCAGCAGAACTTCTCCTTTTATCAGTCTTCATAGTCTGCAGCTCTGACGTTCAGACTTGAAGTTAGGAGAGAATTTGTGAAACTGCTGTCAGAATTATTAACTCCAAGAGGCTTTCATTTGGAAGAATCCAAGTTCCCATTTTCCTAGCAAATTTATAACTTAACATAAATTTCAAGGTTTCAAAAACATCAAGACACAGCATAGATGTTTATTTGAAAAACAAATCACTTGATAAATTTCAGAATGTACGGTTTTGTTTATTTTTAAAGAACCTGTCAAGCTATATTGTTGAATTAACTAAATAATACAGTTTTCCTCTGGTAGATTGCTATGTTCAACACAGTTAAAATGTGCCTTTCTTGCCACCTTGCATTGGGCATGTGCAGCAATAGATACTTGTGTGGCTACTGTTTGTTCAGAATTATTCTTATAGATGTGTTGTTCAGAATACAGTGATGCATTTATAACAAATGTCATCATACCTGATTTATTATCCATTATCCATTCTTGAAGGCTTACCTATGTCTCCCTGAAACTTGCCCATGAGTCAAAAATACTCTCTTTTCATAGTACCAACTGGAGTGTTGGCCAGATGTGACCTGTATTTCGAACCTGAGAGATATAATTAAAAATTATTAACCGTTTGATGTAGATTTAAAAATCAGTTTTCCCTTAAATATTCTGTTAAAAAATGAAAATTGTTTGCTTTCTTCTTTGTTAGAGTAGTAGTAATAATACAAAAATTGTTGGTTTCTTGATCTGTGTGAACTCTGTGAAAAAAGCTTTATATGTCAAATATTTTTGATACTCAAAACAACCTTGCATAGTAAAGGAGATGCTATTTTATGCCTCTGTTACTGGTAAGAAATCTAAGGCACAGAGAGGTTGAGGAATTCGGGTCATGTAGCGGGTGATAGTAGAGCTGGGATTCTAATCTAGACAGCATCATTCTAGATATTGTCCTGATAAGGTACCCAGCATCAGCCCAACAGAAGGAGGCATCACCACTAGATGTAATTGTTTGTATGTTTTCTTTTAGATGTTTTACTTATTTGGTATTGATCATAGCCAATATTAATTAAAAATTTTCAAAAATAATGTAACCTTAGATTTTGAGTAGTAATTAGGGAGCCAAACTATTAAGCCTTATAATTCATGGATTGTTAGGATTTGGAGGGGCTTTTGCTGTCATTCACTTCTACCCACACACTATATGAATTGGGAATCTGAGGTTTGTGAAGTAAAGTTACTTTTTTCAACTCACACACCTATTTAGAATCAGAGCTAAGGTGAGGATTTGTGTCTGCTTATTCCCAGTGTGCTTATTAATTGTATTTCTCTCTAGTTAGAAAAGAAGATAATAATCTAGAGCAAGTTCACTTTATTTTGGTGGGGCCAGGGTGGGGGGGATTTTTTCTACCTGAGCACACTGAGTTCAGCTGATGTTCACTAAACAGACACAGGAGAACTTGGGCAGAATGTGCACATAAATAAGTATATGGGTTTTTAGTTAAATTCCAACTACTTCCAAAAATGCTTTGAGGCAGTTAGATCCAGTTGTGCATATGTGAGAAAAGATTTGTGGGTAGCAAAAACCTAAATACTTGCTGATAGCTAAAAGATGATATTGATGAGCAATCATGTTTTTGTTAGATGGAGATACTAGGTGTTCCCTGATTCCATCAGAAAATACCGATGAGAAAATTTCAACAAGGCCTTTTGAAGATGTTATTTGGAAAAATGTGTGTGAATTTGATAAATTTGATTTCCTGTGGGAGAATTTTTAACACTCAAATGCTTCACATTTTTATGCACCCGACCAAATCTGCTTTCAATAGTTCAGGTCAGATATGATTAAGAAAAAAGTTTCCCGAGATATTCGCCAGTAGAGAAAGAAGCCATAGATATTTTCAACAAAAGAGTTCAATTTCTTTGAGCTCTGAGTAGGAGAGAAGAGAGCAATGTCAGATGTCCTTACAGGATTTTCCAACAATCTTCTATTCCAGAGAATTGTAATATATTTTTAATTGATCTATCACAGGGAATCACAGCATATAATATCAAAAAGGCTTCTCATCTAGACTTATATAAGTTAAATTTTTTCCTTATGAACTAGGAGAATTCACATTTTGTCAATTATTTTGAAGATTTCCTTGAAACATTTTTATGTTAATATGTTTTCTTTAGGTAACTGAATGCTACCCTGATCCCATAAATATGTGTTCTTTTCCCAAAGAACAGGCATCATAATGGTTTCGTGGAGAATATTTACCTCTTGGAATACTTTTCTTTCGTTTTGTAGTTGAAGTGGTTATCATTTTTGTTGTGCTGTGGAACGACATCTGCCCCATGTGGAATACTCTCTAAATACTTGGGAGATTGATGCCTTTTGTTGGATCCTTCTCATCGAGTTAACTTGTTGGCTACATTTTGAGTGAAAAGCAAGTTATTTTGACCACATTAACTACTTCTATATCACTCATTGTCCTTGCATGTATTGCCTATGGATATGAATAGGAAAAGACCTTCATTTTAATATTATTTTAATATTCTTGATTATCATTATCATAGGAGGAGTCACAAAAGCATTATTTAGAGATGTACACTAGAGGGTGGTGTTTTACCTGGACACTACACCTATCAATGCACCGGCTTTGAGGAAGAGTAAAATATATTTCCAGGAAATGTTCCCCATGTTTAATGTTACATAATTCTCAGCACATATGCCCCATTAACAAAGTTGATAAACCCCAGGGAATGGAAGCAGAGACAGAGTCACTTGGCGGCCTTGCTATCCGGTTTCTTCAACACATTCCTGTAGGTGTTTGGTTTTTCTGAGCTCCACATGCAGAGTGTCACTTGAAAACCAACACTGATCACTGGGTGAGAATATATTTGACTCTTTATAACTACAGGGAATTGGAAAGCAAGTGAGGCAAATAGTGAACATGGGTAAAGCTATTAAACTCACCACTTCAGTCTTTGCACATAAATCCTCTGCATTGTTTATGTGTATTTTCATGATTGATCTGAGAATAGAAACCATTAATAGTGGTGGGAAAGGTGATTTCTGGAAGACCTCATGTTTCTGTGCCCTACTCCTCTGGATTTTACTTGGTTGGGGTAAAAAAAAAAGATTAGTAATCTAGTGAAGCCCATCTTTCATAATATCTTTCATGGGATGATTAAATGTTGGTATACATTTCTCCCCTTGGTAAACATATTAATGTTAATGATAGGTTGAGGCATTGGTTTTGGTTCTAGCTGTTGCTTTCATCTTTGTTTTTTCTCAGTTCATTCTGTTGGTATTGGTACAGTCTGCTCAAATCACGAATTCTTGTGTGGTTTCTCATGACAAATGTCCAAATTTTCATTGACTTTTACCTGGCCATGTGAATAAATACATAAAAGGTGAAAAAATTTTTCAAATTTATCACTCTGAAATTTCCCTTCAAGGGAAAATTATTCTCCCTGCTCTGGCCAGTATAATTTCCTTATAATGCAAGCAAATCTTCATCTGATGTTGGATGTTTTCAGACCTATATGCTTTATTATTCTTTATTACTATCTGATTCAGAAAGACTGTTGGAACCAAGATCTCTTGGAAACAATTTAAAAGGCACAATTTTATATGATTGAATTAAAGTTGAATTGACTGGTTCCTATTAAAGTTAAGCCCTGACCAATACTGCCAAACCCAATTGAAGCTAGGTACACACTTTCCTTCAAATGTTCCTTAGCGTTTGGCTCTGGCTGTTTCCATGCCCCCTTTCCTTCAGTGATACGATAACATCGCAATAATACTTAAACGCTGACACAACAGAAAACCTTGCCAGTTTGGCTCTCAACCTTGGCAAGCTTTTTGTTATAGTTGCAACCCAGCTTACTCCTTGAGTTGCACAAAACTTCCAGGGCTCCTCCACAGCATGTTTTATAAAGGGGACTAAAAGGGAAAGTAAGAGAGATGCTAATTTTGGACAGAGAATAGTAAATAGGACAATAAATAAAAGCTCTGTTTTGGCACATTGGAACTTTCTTTTTTTCCCTTTTAAATGTGTGATTCCTTTTCCCAAATGTTGCACTAGATTTATTTTTAAAGGTGTCATCTATTTCCATTCCAGTGCTATGTCATCTATAATTTAAATTTATGAGATGAATCTTGAGGTTCACCAGTGGAGCAGCTGGAGAATTGTAGCCACTTTGCCATTGAAAATGCAGATTTGCTGAAGGTTTTTGTGTCTGACAAGCCCCATTGAAAGCATCTCACTCCCTTTCCTGACAAGCATCCATCAACATGTAATATTTATTCTTCTGTTTTAGTTTCACTACAAATAATTGGCGGTCCCTCAGCAAGAATATGGTTTCCTGCTGAGGCAGCACCACCTGTATAGCTTCACCAGGCTGAGAACAAATGCTCTGAGAAGGAAGCTTTCCTAGAACTGATGGATAAAATGAATGAGGGATGTTTTATAAAAGGAGGGAAAGCTAAATTTGTTCCTCTAGTTGCATCATAATTGTTAGTTCTCCAATTTTCCTTCTGTCACCGTCAGAATAGCAATGGAATGTTTAGGCAAACATTTTATGGCTGATAAGAAAATATTCTTGTTGACTTGTCTTCCACTCCACTTCTCTTTAGATGGATAGTTATAAATATGTGAAGCCTTTAGCTTCACAATTATTATCTTCCCTGGATTCTATCTATGGCCTTGGATTGATTTCTATATTTAATATGCAGCAAACATGAAAATTTTACACCCAACTGTAGCCGTTGTAACTGCAAATAGTAGAGGGCCACGACCTTCATATTCTTGTGATAACTTCCGCTTTTCCTGTAACCCCTAGACCTACATTCCCCTTGTTAAGAAAGGATGTGTTCTTAAAGAATTGTGTTCCTGTAAAATTTGCGTGGGTTGCACTCTTAGAAAGATAGGAGAGGTAAATGAAAAAATGAACAAGTTGACATATTAATTATTTTTTAATTATTTTTAAATAAAGGACAAGCTAGAGGGACAATGTCGATTTACCTTAATTTCAAATTTTTTTTTTTTCAACGTTTATTTATATTTGGGACAGAGAGAGACAGAGCATGAACGGGGGAGGGGCAGAGAGAGAGGGAGACACAGAATCGGAAACAGGCTCCAGGCTCCGAGCCATCAGCCCAGAGCCTGACGCGGGGCTCGAACTCACGGACCGCGAGATCGTGACCTGGCTGAAGTCGGACGCTTAACCGACTGCGCCACCCAGGCGCCCCAATTTACCTTAATTTCTAATGCAGGAGTTTACAAACTTTGAGCTTCAAAATTGTTGTACTCTGGGCTGCACATTGTACTTTATTACCCGAATCAGGCAAAGTGGTTTTCTTCCAATTTCCAGGAAAATAACCAAATTGTTATCTTGTATTCCCCCCATTTTCAGGGGGGATTAATCTCAGGATTATATTTTAATATTTGGTGTCTAGCATTACTCATATTCTAGTGAGCGAGATGAATGAACAGGTAAAGGAGGAATGTACATACAAACACTCCAGTGCCTGCTTAAATCCCAGCTCTTGATGAATGGACCCAAGAGCTCTTGGTTGTTACCCTGCGTTCTATGAATTTAATTTAAACTTAAAACTAATAAGCAAAGTAAAATGTCAAACAGCATACACCAACATTTATGCTGAATTACTGTGAGTGAGATGGAACTGATTGTTATTTTGTGGGCTTTGACATAGGATACCATGATTTCTGAGGATTATGTTATCAGAGGAAGTCTGAGAACTATCAAATGTGCTTATTTATAATAACTTATTTTTTTTTTAATTTTTTTTTTCAACGTTTATTTATTTTTGGGACACAGAGAGACAGAGCATGAACGGGGGAGGGGCAGAGAGAGAGGGAGACACAGAATCGGAAACAGGCTCCAGGCTCTGAGCCATCAGCCCAGAGCCCGACGCGGGGCTCGAACTCACGGACCCCGAGATCGTGACCTGGGTGAAGTCGGACGCTTAACCGACTGCGCCACCCAGGCGCCCCTATAATAACTTATTTTTAATAGCTTTTGAACTTACAGAAAATAGCTTGACTAAATGGAGTAGTTTTCATGAAACCCAAAAGACTAAGCATTTTGCCATTTTATTGGCAATCACTTTTTAAGATATATACAAATAGCATTTTTGTAATGTTTGCTGATTGTCTCACTGGTCACATGAGAAGTGGGTGGTCATACTGAGCTTAGAGTTCTAACCAACATGAGCTGTTAAAATATTCATTTAGTATTCAAAGAGTAGCAAGTGGTATAACAAAGGGTGAGGGACAACTTAAAAATACCTGGTGTAAGACCTTTCCTCAAGGAAATTATAATCTAATTTTAAAAATATTTATTTTTGAGACAGAGACAGAGCATGAGTGGGGGAGGGGCAGAAAGAGAGGGAGACAAAGACTCTGAAGCAGGCTCCAACTCTGAGCTGTCAGCACAAAGCCAGAGGGGGGCTCAAACTCATGAGCCATGAGATCATGATCTGAGCCAAAGTCCGATGCTCAACTGATTGAGCCACCCAGGTGCCCCAAGGAAATTATCATTTAAACAGAAGGCGTGTAAACTGCAAAAAATGTGCAGGCCATGCAAAAGATAAAAGGGCAGCCTAGGGATATTAGAGCTGCTGAATCAGCACATTCTCCATCATTGATGAATTCTTCCCTGGGACTGGTCTTGGAATCAACAGCCCTGAGGCTCCTGTTGATTTATATTCTAGCTGAATTATCCTGTTTAATTTGCTGATCTTTCCTGAATCTTAATTTCTTCCTCCATCAGAGACAGCTAACACTACCTACCACTAAGTGATATATTTGTTTGTTTTGAGAATTAGATGATTGACCAACTGCTTGGTAAACTGTAAATTGTTAGACCATGTACGATATCTTTATGATCTTTTCTTGGTGCAAGGCCATGTAGGGAAAGATCTAGTAGGGAAAAAGCAAGTTAACATAATGATAAAATAGTTATATTAATATTTATGGAGAATAATTTTTATATGCCGGTCATCACTCTCAGTTCAGTGTGTTTTAGCTCATTTAATTCTTATGATACTCTTAACCCATAGGTATACATCGCCTAAAAAGATAATGGTACAAATATGTATAGTAGTAAAAAATGCCATATGCCATTAGTACTGAAGGAGATGTTTGAAAGATGAGATCTTCTGAATTCTGAGTACAAAGAGATCATTAGGAATTGTGGAGGTCAGGTATGGCTTTATGGGAAGACTTGGATATCATAGGTAGTCAAGCTGCCTACTTAACGTAAGAGAAATAGGCAGAGACTCTGTAATTCCACACCACCTACTGACCAGCCATGGCCTCTCAGGCTTTAGAAAATGACTCAACTTCTCTCAGACCTATTTTAGATCCCTGCAGCAGAAACCTTCTGAATGAAATACATCTTGCAATTGATAGCCTGCTTCGAATCTACTTGAGGCCTCAGACAGCAGGGTGTCTAGAAATACTAGTCTTTGCTACTAGAGCAGAAATCTTAAAGAGCCATGCAAATTGGATCCACCCGGTCTTTAACTTGGGCCAATTCTTCCACAGTACGAGCAGACACATTGTTAGGTGACTTTGCTGCATAATAGAGATCATTACAAGCACTTACTTAATCTCACAGGGGTCTACTGAAGATTAATTAGTTAATGTTGGCAGACGAAAGGTGCAATATATGTGCTAAGTATTATTATTATTACTGTGCCACTTATCTTTAAAGAATGTTGTTCGTGAAGTCATAGTGCCTATGTGCCATCTGCTCACAGCAGCCTTTACCATCTCTCTACTCAGAGACTGAATCCGGTGTCTGAATAAATAGATGTGCTCAAAAAAAAAAATCTATCACACCTCCATCTGTGCTTATGGTATATGAATTCAGACATAGGCAGAAATGCAAATCAATCACAAGTGGAGAGGCTTCTCCAGTGCCCAGAGTCACATTTTGAGATGTTGCTCTAATATTCTTGCTTTTCATTTTAGAATCCGCTAACTCACGATGTGATGCTTCTGTGAAATTTTATCTCTTCTGCATCTGAAATAGGGTGTCACGTTAGAGCCCTGAACTGCCTTCTCTTTTGTTCCCAGAAAGTTGAAAGAGAAAACTTCCCCAGAACACGTTCACTGCTGATCTTTTGCAGAAATTAGCTCCATGATTTTAATGCTTTAGATATTAGTATAATTATCAGAAGCTAATGAGTTTTTAAAGGTTCCTATATGAAATCATGATTTTGAAACTTCCCTCCTGCCAGAATTCTAACTAGGTTACAGACAACATGACATGATCTATGACCCATTTTTGCTAATGACTAAAGAATGAAGATACAGCTTCTTATGAATAAGCACTCCTTCCCGAACATGATAGGGCACTGCAAGTGTGAAAGCTCTGAAAATCAGAAAGATTAAAACCTTGAGCTAAAATTATCCAAATGTTTCATGGATGCCACTATAGTGATATAAATATGATTCTTTGCCTTTGAAATAGTTATTGGTATCACAATTAGCATAGATATTTAATATTCTTCCACAGTAGGTGGCTCAATCGAATTATTTCTTCCCCCATCATCCTACTAGCTCTTTTTCGAGTCAGCTGCAGAAAGTAAATTTATCTTCTATCTGAAACTCACCTCTCTTGATCCATATACCCATGATAATTCCAGTAATATTTTTGCTTAATTTTATATTCTTGTGTCCAGTTTGTTTGCACATTTCTTGCCTTGTCCAAGGTTATGCTAAGATGTCTTTTAGGGTGGCCATAGAATTAATCAATTAGGAAATAATCTCTGGTTCATTAAAGCTTCTGTGACCTATTTTATATATAATCTGATCTCATGGAGGATGCAAGTCATATTTGAGTTCAATTCATCTAATTTAAATTATGCATCCACCTTATGAATTGATTAGGTTTTAGGGATATAAAGAGGAATAAAATACCATACCTAGCCTCAACTCAAGAAGATAAATCTATAACTAACTATATTAAAATGATAAGCTCCAAACTAGGCAATTTGAGCAAGTCTTAAGAGAGCTGAGAGGAAGGAATGATTCATTCTGTTGAGACTCAGGAAAGAGTTTCAGGAGCCTTCAGATGGATGATACTTGAATTAGGCCGTCAAGGCTGAAAATGGCATCGGTAGGTGGAAAAAGGAGAGAAGATACACTCAGCTGTCCTGACTCGACTTTCCAGCAGACTAATGCCTCCTCGAAATGTACTGTCCTATCTTGTTAAAAATGAACCTCAGACACATTTTTGTGGACACATTCTTCACATTTTGAAAATTTTCCTCTTGGATTCTTGGATTTCACTCCCCTCTCAAATTCCAGCTCCTTTGATGTTGTTTTCTGTTGCTTGATCCTACACTTGAAAATAGATGTCTTTCCCAATTTAGAACGTCAACTTGGGCATAGCTTTCACCCTCCTTACTAAAGCACAGTGCCCCCGATATCACCCACCTGATGTTCCTGCAGACTTCATATTGGCCACCTAGAGGAAACTTACATATTTTCAGGCAGAGGAAACTACAGGGAAAAGACTTAGACAGCAGTGATCAGGGCATATGTGACAAAAAGCAAGCTGTCTTGTAGGGCCAAAGCTCTTTGTTCCCTCATGCATCAGGACATTTGACAGAATGATGTAAGCAGCCCCACAATAGCAGTGATACTGTGAAATAGCAAAGGTAACTCTATCCCTGCAATGCTTTAGCCTATCCCTCAGAAAATTCTAATTATAGACAGTGTACACACAAATAGGTTTAACTCCCTAAACGACCATGACCTTGTTGCTTCTTAGATAAGACAGTGTAATTGTCCATTCCTTGAATCTAGATTCTGCACATTTAGGGGTCCATGTTTCTCAGGGGAGAGCTCTTAAAAACATCTGGGCAAATTAAATATTTTATAAACTTCCTGATTACTGATTTGTAATCTTAGAGTGAATGCAGAGATCTTTGGTGTCTTGAATCTTGGATATTTTAGACCTTGGTTGCCTCTGCCAGCTCATTGTGTTAGTGATAAGATAATGTCCCATAAGATGGGGAGTTGAGGTTGCAGCTAGATGTGCTGACCTTTAATGGTACTTGCATTATTGGATAGACTAAGAGTCTGAAACCCTTGTGTCCCATCAGGAATAAGGATATGATGGAGTGGGGCTAGCTCAGAAGGCTTGCAGCATGACAACTTATGCAATGCCTTCTCTCTAGACTAAAAAAGGGAGTCTGGACTCAGGGCTGTAAATTTGGCACTGTTCAGGAGTTCTAAATTGACTTTAAAATGAATGAGGTAATGGAATACTCAGACAGAAGGCTCATCCATTATAGAAATACACCTCAAATTGGTCCTTCTTTTGGTAAAGGCTAAGAAGTACTTCTAGTTAAAACTTGGCAAGTTATTTGCTTACCAGGTCTTTCTGGGATTTGAATTAACTGTCATAGTGATAAAATTTTCCTAGAAACTAAATGAAAAAGCCAACATAAACAAATGTTACGGAAAGCCTTCAAATTTTTCAGAATTAACTGTTTGATCTAGTTAGCACCTCTAGATCTGTTGGTATAGTCCATTTGAAACAGATTTCTGTAAGAGGATAAAGAGTGAAATTGAAGCAAATTACACATATGGCATGGGTCTATCTATTTATGTAATGGAATCCGAGGCAGAAAACAGAGAGAGAAGAAAATTGGAAGAAAAGAGATAGTGTTAAGGAACAAATAAAATGCTCCTTTAGTAGACCCTAAAAATTCTCATTCAGGTCATTAAAAACAACAACAAATTAAAGGGTATTTAAAACACCACCAGCTGAATATAACCCACATGGCTCTGTGAGATTTTCACATTGGTCAGGAGTTGCTTAGTGAATTGAGACTCTATTAAGTTACATGTGGTTCCCATTCTCTTGTTTTTATAGCTTCTTGGAATTTACTTTGGATCTGTTGAGACCTCTAACCATATTCTGGCCTGAAGATGCTGTTGTAGACAATACCACAAAGATAATCTCTCTTGTACAGCCATCCAATCACACTGAAAGTCCTGGAATTTTTATTCAACGTTAATATGTCATAATTTAGTCCTCACAACTATGCTGTAAAGTTGTTACCTTTAGCTCTATTTTGTCATTCAGTTGAGGCTTTTAAAGATTGAGTAACTTGCCCAAGTAAGTGGTACAGCCAACTTGAAACCCAGATGATCTGGATTCAGTTCCTGTACTCTTTGCTCTAAGTCACATACATGCTATTAAGTTCTTAAAGCTTCACTTGTATGTACGAATCTTTTTGTAGCTATGTTACTAATATTTAAAGAGATTATATTGATCATGGAACATCACTTTGCCTTCCCTGACTCCCAGGATTATTTTTTCCAGGAGGGGACAACTATTAAGGTGAGAAATTATGACATCAAATTTTATTATGAAATCTTTAATAGTTTTATGAAATTTATTGGCCATTGTCAAATTATGCAAATAGGAAGTTTATGGAGAGTCTAAGGAATGCTTACTTTAGCCCCCAGATTTTTCATTTTATTTTTCCTTATTTTTTTTAATTTAAAAAGTGATATATTAACATGCAAAAAATTCCAAACACTAAAGAAGTCATAACATGAAAAGCAACTCTTTGTCCCATCTTTGCTCTCCAGTCCCAATTTTCAGGTAAAAGTCTTAGGTATATTTCCACAAGATTTTTATACATGCAGGCATAAAATACTTCTTACTTTTTTAAACATAATATTTGGTGGTATTTTCATTATCAGCTCTAGAGTGTCCCTTGCTTTATCACAGCTGCAGAGTATTTCATTATGGGTGGACTGAAATTGACTTAACCCGTTTATTACTGCTTGACATCTAGAGACTTGGCAGACTTTGGTTTTAAGTATGCTGTGATGAACATCCTTGTTGTTTGTTTAAAGATGCATGTATAAATGCCCAAAAGTTGCATTACTGAGTCAAAGGCTAAGTTCAGTTTATAATTAGATATGTGTGACAAAATTTTCTTCTATATGTGTCTGTTTTCCAGTTACGATTTGTAAAAAGAATTACATATGTGTATTACAAGTAAAGAAAATTATCCTATTTAATAAGTTTTACAAATTATTTAAACATTCTTTATGTTGTGTGGTTTGGGGCATGGAATATTTAAATTTTTATGTAGTCAAATTAATCCTTTTTAGTGCTTCTTCTGGATGGTTCCTGTTGTTTAGAAAGAGTATTTCCATATTAAAACTGTTTTTGTACATGTAAAATTTTTAATACTTTAAAAATTTTATTTTTACATTTATCTTTAATACCTCTGGAATTTATTGAGATCTACTCTTAACTCAGTAACCAGATTTTTAAAAAATTTAATGTTTATTTTCTTTTGAGAGAGAGGGAAAAAGGAAGAGCGTGAGCAGGGGAGGGGCAGAGAAAGAGGGAGCCACAGAATCCAAAAGAGGCTCCAGGCTTTGAGCTGTCAGCACAGAGTCTGACACGGGACTCAAACCCACAACCGTGAGACCATGACCTGAGCTGAAGTTAGATGCTTAACCGACTGAGCCGCCCAGGTGCCCCAGTAACCAGCTTTTTAAATTTATGGCTGGCTGTCTCAACATCATTTACCAAGAAAGCTATTTTTTTTACTTATTTAAAATGCCATCCCTTTATATATTAAATTCTCACATGTATTTTTGTTTATTTCTTGACTTTGTTTGGACCCATTTGATCAGTCTGCCTATTCAGACACCAGCATCAAATAATTACAGTAGTATTAAAATATACCTCACTATCTTACCAAGGTATTCTCTTTTACTACTTTTTATTTTCTCAGAAACTTCCTGCCAATTTTCCATGTTTATTTTTATATAAGAAATTTAGAATCACTTAGCTCAAGTTCCAAAAATAAGGCTGTTGGTATTTTATTTGGATCATGTGAAATCTGTAGATTAACTTAGTTTGAACTTACATTTTTACAATAGTGAGTCTTTCTGTGCAAGAAATAGTTTTGCCTTTTTTACTTTTGAAGGCTTTTAAGAATATATATACTTGAGTAGAATTAAAAAAAAATTTAAAGACATCTTTCACATTTGTGATTAACTTCACACCTAGATATTTAGTCTCTTTATTTTAAAGATGAGGTTCTTAATTTCTATTTTATAGCTGCATATGTTTCCAAAAAAGCAATTAATGTTCATATATTTATTTATTTGCATTTGGCTCTCTCGGTAAATATTTCTGTTGTTCTTAATTCTAATTAAATTTTCCAGTTGTATATCATCTTAAATGACTGTTTTATCCTTTACAGTATTTATATCTGTATTTAAAAAATTACTTCAGGTTTTTAAGAAATTTTTTAAAGTACATCATCTGGTACTTCTAGAACAAGAATACATATTTAGATAATAGTAGTCATAAACATACTGTTTTATTGTTACTAGATTTAATGATGATGTTTTAATATTCCATTATTATCATAGATTTTGCTTTTAGACATATATATCAGATTATAAAGTTTTACAACATATCAATTATCATTTATTAATAATTATAAAAATCAAGGTTAGATAACAGTCTTTACCAAATAATTTGTGCTTTCTACAAAATAATCACATGCTTTTATTTTCTTATATTTTTAAATACATTGATAGATTATATATGATGTATATTTACATTACTTAAATATAAACCTCCTTAATTGTATTGTATTCTTTTATTATTCTAAGAATTTCCTCTTTTTGCTTTGGTTTGTATAAAAAAGCAGTATGGGTCTATGGTTTTCCTCCCTTTTTAATTCTGCTAAGATCATTTTCCATATTTAAAGCATTAGTTTTAAGTTGGCTTTATAAAAGATGAATTTCGAAGTTGTATGTGTGTATGCTTTCTAGAATATTTCAAATAGCTCTGCAATTATCTATTTCTTAAGTGCTGGTTATAATTCATCGCTAGAACTCCTTTGTTTAAGAAGTGTTTGGTTTACTCAGGAACAGGGATAAACAAATACTTAATTTTTTTCCCCAGAAAAATTTGAAAATTTGCCTTCATTTGACTTCTGTTGTCCTTTCAAACAAATTTGTAACTTCTGTTATCACAATAAAGCATACGTTTTATTCAGATTTTCAAATGTATCTTCAGTGCATGAGTTAAGTATTTTCTCATAATTAGTTTCATTTTTCCTGCATTAGAATCTACTAACAAATTCACTTTTTGCCTAGTGTATATATCGTATGTAATGCTATATTCTTCAGCTTATTTTTCTAAGATTAGTTTATATAAACAGACATATATATGCAAACATAGGTACAAACGCATAGATAGGCACACATATGTATGTGGTTATATATGTGTATATAATATATAGTATGTATATATAATATATACAGTTACTAAAAATTTCAGTTTTACTTTTTTTTACTATATGTGCTTTCTAAAGGTATTTTTGCATATTAGTCATAAACATACATATGTTTGTATATTAGTGTGTGCATAATATGTATTCAGTTATATATGATACATATTTATATGACCATACATCATTGAATTTGCTGTTTAATTCTTTTTCTATTTTCTAATTTATCAGTTTTGCTTTTGCCACTAGTAATTCCTTCCTTTTGATTTTCTTAGTTTCGTGTTATTGTTACTTTTCTAATTGTCTTAGTAGAATGGTTAATTAACTTATTTCATTCTTGGTTGTTTAGCAAGGTAATTATTTAAGCCTATAATTTTTTTCTTTTGATAATAATTTTAGTCAATTTTCATCAGTTCTGATATATAATTACTTGTTACTGTTATATTCTAGATATTCTCCAGTTTGCTTTTTTTTAAATTTTTTGTTTTTATTTTTTTTAACTCATGAGCTGCTGAACACAGAACTTCTAAATCTTTACATAGCTGGTATATTCTGTTTTTCTTTTTTGTTACTGTCATTGTAGTATACTGTAGGCAGGGGGTTTCTCTAAATAAACCTCTTGTCAAAAAATTGCTTTATGTTTTCTGTATAACTTAATCTGTATGCTATTTTACATAAGGGGATTGATATATTTTACTAGTTATACCTGTATACATTTATTTGGCCTATTTGACCAAATGAGTTCAGATGTAATTTAAAAATACTCTAGTGTTATTATATATGTTCTACTTAATTAAAGTGCTTATTTTAATTCCTTTAATATTTTTTCTCCTCCTTGATTTCAACTCTGATATTAATATCACACATTTTGCTTTCTGTTTTTGTTAGCATTTTCCCAATATGTCTTGGCCTATCCATTTCTTTATTTCTTTATAGCTACTTTATTTTAAAAGTTCATTTTATTTCCCAATGGGATTGGACTCTCTTATGGATCAAATTAGATAATTTTTTATTCTTAATAGGTTATTTTATTTTATTTACCTTCACTGTTGTGAGAAATATGATTGATGTTAGTGCTAAAACCTTATTTATATTTTATGTTTCGTTGTTTTCAGTCTCATGGAACAGTCTGTATTTTATTGTGCCTTCTTTTTATGTACTTCTTTTTTTTCTTATAATTACTTAGAATGGTTATTGACATTTGAGCTGCTATTGTAAGTTTAACTATATTAAAAACTGTGGCTTAATTGATTAACTTCAGAAAATCCATTGAATCTCTGCATCAAAATATAAAGAAATCAGCTCACTAACACTTGTGTTACTCTCCCTCTGAATATATGTTTGTTTTAGTTGATTTTGTTAATATTTTTATCTTGTGTCTGAAAAATTTATTTCGCAGAATCAGCCAATATCTGTTGAACTCTTACCTGGAAATGGCTGTACATTCCCTACATCACCCTTCTCTTTATTCACTCCCTCTCCTGGTTTGGTTGGTTGTAACATTATATAACTGACCCATAATAATAATAATAATAGCCACATTTTTTATCCTTAATTCTTTTATGTAAATTATATCAGTGCTCACCATTGTATTTTATCTCAAGCTTCCATTCCTGGTCTTTACTTTGATTCACCTCTGTCAGGTTGGATGTTGTGATTAAGTAGTTGTTAAGTGTGCTCATGGGGATTGGATTAGCTTAGGCTCCATGGAGCATTTATCTGTTGCCTTAATTATTAAAAAACAAAACAAAACAAAACATTTTTTTGGGTGATAAAAAAACGAAGGCAACCTTTTCTTTCCCTTAGCAATCTCCTGCCTTTTTTACTCTAAATGGTTATTTACTTTCTCTGTTTTTACTCTACATAGTTATTTGTTTTGTTTGTCTAGGATTAGTTCTTTATACTTAAAGTCTGTTAAGTAACTGCTATAGAATATGCTGAGGTATTGGTTGATGCATTTCATTTTTTTAAAGATGGAATTTATAATTTTAATATGCAAATTCTGATCTTTATTATTTTGTTGTTTCAATGACCTTATTAAGAAACTTCATGTTGTTTTCTTCAGAACTATGAAAATATATGTATATGCCCATATGTACACTTACATATTTCAAATTTATCTCCCTTATCTCTTATTATGTCTAAACATTTATTTTCCCCCATTTAACTATATTCTGTTTATTCAAGTTGGTCTTCCCTGTCCCCGTTGTGTTTTCCATATTTTCTGTGCTACTTTTTGTTTCTTTTAATGTGCCTTTATTTACAAAGTCATTGACATTCATCTTCCATTTCTATTTTTAGTATTGTTGACTCACTTTTAATTTTTTTTTTTTGGGGTATCTTTTGCTATCCTTTTTGACTGCATATAGGCACTCTTAAAAAAAAAACAACAACACAAAAAACACAGTTTGCTTTCTTTAAATCATGATGAAGAAAGATTTGTTCAAGGCTGTCTACTGTCTTCCATTACAAGTGTAATCTTCTGATACCTCATCTCATGCTGGTCTCCTTCTGATTATTGTTTCCTACCAAATAGGGGGAAGCACTCTGTTAGGCCTATTAGTCATGAAGTATGAATAAAATGGAAGGAGCCTTGATGAGCTAAGACATATACTGATTCATTTTGGACATTTTGTTATAAACTCTGCTGCAACCTCTATCTTATGGAAAAAACTTGACAGAGGGAGTCCATTTTTTCTGTTTTGTGTTGAACAAAATATCTGCATGTCTCTCAGTGACGCATAATGCAGAGTACTTGTGCAGTAAAGTGCCTCGTTCATATAAGCATGGAAATGAGGTCAGATGCAGGCAGCGTGGTGTGGTGGTTATAGGCATGGGCTTTTGAACCAGATAGCCTTCCCCGTTTAAATCTTAACTTCACCACTAATTAACTACATGCTGTTAAAAAGTGGCCTTTCCTCTCTGAGTTGCTCACCTGTATCTACCTCACAGACTTGAGAGTATCAACGATATAATGTGTTTAGAGCACTTGGTACATAAGAAGCACTCAATCAGATTTCACTAATGCTATTATTGAGATATAGCGAGGACTGCTTGGGTTCAAACACCAGCTCTGGCACTTACTAGCACTAGTCACTTACTAGTGACATGGTACAATTTACCTCACTTTTCTGGGCCTCTGTTTCCTTATATACAAGAAGGAGATTATATTAACAGCTACTTCTTTTAGTGTTGGGGGGTGGGGTCTTTAGAACAGCATGTGGCCTCTAGTAGCCACTCAGTAGCTTTCTTGTTAATTGTAACACTCTGACCCACGTAAAAGCTAAATTGGACATAGACTGTTGATCCATTAATCTCAGTCCATTCATGAGTATTAAAAGCCTGAACATATGTATCTCAAATCAAGGTGCTTGTGACTTATGAGCTTCTACCCCAGGATTCAGTAGAGTAATAACACAGTAAATGGTTGCAGAAGGAATAAATGTATTGATAGGAGTCATGTGACACTGATGCCAAGTTGCTCCCACCTCTACTGGTTTTTTGTTTTTTTGTTTTTACCATGGAAGGGATACTGAGTTCAGTTTTTCAAGGTTTCTTATTTGGTTATTTGACTCATTTCTCCTCTCTTTGTCTTCTGTATTTTCAGTAACTTGGTTTTCCATTTTTTTTTAATGTTTATTTATTACTGGGAGAGAGAGCACGCGCACAAGTGGGAGAAGGACAGAGAGCAAGGGACACACAGAATCCGAAGCAAGTTCCAGGCTCTGAGCTGTCATCCCAGAGCCTGATGTGGGGCTCGAACTCATGAACCATAAGATCCTGACCTGAGCTGAGGTTGGGTGCTTAATCGGCTGAGCCATCCAGGCTGTTTTCCTTTCTGTCTCTATTTTGATGGCACCAGTTATCTTCAGGCATATAGCATGGATTGATAGGAATTTGAAATCCTTTGAATTCAATATAAATATTATTCTTAACTCAGAGAATCAAACCTCTGATTTGGCTTTCGTAGTATTAAGTATTGCCTTCATTATAGCTCATCTAGGGGGGCTACATGGTTCACAGTATTTGAAACATGAGCTTGATATGGAGTACTTGCAACTTCACATTTTCTACTCAATTTATTTGAGTCATCTTTATTTGTTTATAGCCACTGGTGTATCCTTGGTTTGAAAGAAAAGTGACTTTTCATCTCCAAATAATAGTCATGCTTCATTTCCTTAGCTACAGTAGAATGGCTAGACTTCGTAAGTAATTCTTGCTTAACGGGTTTACTGCACTTATTATCTTTGTTATTGTTGTCATTACTGTTCACTGAGTGCTGAAAATCTTTTCAGTACTTTTCAGTTCAGAAACCAAATGTAGTTTCTGCCCTGGCAGCTTCTATCCATAATGCTACAACTGATACTACAGAAGAAGAAAAAAAAAATGTAAGAGAACACAATGAATTTAGGTTATTCAGGGTTAATGCCATTTCATACTCGATTTATTCATTAATGTTATTTCTGAGTACCTCTCTTTACTGCATTAAGTTCTTTGAGGAATATAAAAAAGGAAAGGGCATATCACTTTACTAGTACAATTTGCAATTTAATTTGGAATGCTTAACATACGCCTTTAACGTGAATAGACAAAAGTTACCAGGTACCCTGTGTTAGTCAATAAATTTGCACTGGACCTCTATTAAATGTCAGGTATGAAGAGAGGGAGGCTTAGGATACAAAAACGATTGAGAGATCATCTGTTTGGTTGTAAAGAGCCCAACATTTGATGAAGGATAAAATATCACTTAATATTACCATTACCACTACGAAAAGCTAATGTTTCCTGCAAGGTTATGGTATATGCAGTTACTTATTTACACACACTTCACATATTAACTCACTTAATTCCCATAGTAATTCTGAATACATACTGCTGTCATTCTCATTTTAAAGATGAGGAAACTAAGGCACAGAATGTTGCAGTAATTTGCTCCAGGTCATTCAGCTAGTAAGGCAAATAGCATATATGAGCCCAGTGACATCAGAGTGAAGGTGAGGTACAGTGGAACAGGAGTTGGGAAAAACTCTTTCAAGTAGTTAAATTTTTAGCACAATCTCAAAGGTCAGGACTCCGTGTATTTTGAAGAAGCACAGGTATGGAGGGGAATGAAAAGGTTGAGGAATAAAGAGACAAGAGTTGGTTCTGATCAAGGTTTTAGAGTGATCATGAATGAAAGACCTCTGAGAAGTCAGAAAGAAAGGCTGAGCAAAATACATTGCTTCATGTGAAAGTTTTCTGTGCCAGTTTTGGAGAAACTTAGACTGAATGTCCAGGTAACATCTAAAAAGTGACATGATGAAATTAATAGCTCTGTGGCTTTCCTAGTGCCTGACAGTGCTGCAGAGCTAGGGCATTCTTTTGAGACCATCACTCTTACTATTGCAGATAACACAGGAAAGAATATAGAATCAAGCTGTTATTTCCATTAACACTTAGTGCCCATTAACTCATTTGTGAGTTTATTGGCTCACTTAAGTTAGATCAGTGACAGAATGCTAAGCAAGGCAAGTCATTTTAATAGCAGTGAGAGGGTATTGTAAGATTGCTAAATCACAGGACACCAGCTAGGCATTGGGAACAGTAAAGTGATGAAAAGTCAGGGACATGGAAAGTCAGAACAAAAGGCTGTGAGGGTAAGTCCCACCAATTTCACAAGTTTGCGGAGAGCTGGCCCTGAGAAAGGTTTAAGGGTAGATCTTTCACTAATGTGTGTCATTAGTAGGGTAGAATGTGGAAGGGGTGTAATAGTCCTCAAAGTTTTTTTTTTTTTTTTTTTTTTTTTTTTTTTTTTGTGTGTGTGTGTGTGAGATCTTTTTGCAGTAGTATGCAGGAGTTAGCTGTTAACTAATGAAAGACAATTGTTAAATTTACAAACAATGTGGGTGCCAGTTCATAAAGTGCTGCTAGACTGAAGTAGATAGACCATGGTGGCAATATTTACACTGTGGATGATGGCACATGTTACAAATCAAGTCTTCTACCTTCCCATCTTTCCCACCTCTAACCTCCCAACACTATAACCCCTCATTATGGATTGAAAGTGATGGAAGAAAAATTCAAGATGTGAGGTTTAACCAGCATGCCATGGATTTCAAGTGCCAACTCCTTTTCACTCTAGTGAGAGGAATTGGAGCTGCTCTAAGGGGAAGAAAAAATGCTCTCCTACCTCATCATTCCTTGGATTCATATGAGGAAACACAAACAGCCGGGATGGATGCTTTTAGTTTCCTGCTTCTCTAAGAAAGCAAGATACCATGGAGTTTGTGATTCACAGAGTGAAGAACATAGAACGTCGAGGAAGGAGCATGAACACTTGGTGGTCCTTGGGCAGACCAGTGGGGAGGAATTCAGAGGGATGAAACTTTGGAGTGTTACTGACTCCACATTTTATGAAACTCCAGTGAGGGAGGTTGTAGAGACTACATTTCCTTGCAAAGTGATTGCTTCTCCAGCCTCCCCTTTAATCCTCATTCTTCCGACTCTTCCTCTTTTGTGACTGCGTTGAGTCTCTGAAACTGTTCTATTTTGACTAGAGAATAATTGTGGGGAGAAAAAGGTAAAAGGAAAGGTTTATAAAAGGCCTCTGAGAAGAACAAAGGCAGACTGCTAGAAACAAAGGTGGCAGGGAAAAAAAAGTGCACCAATACATTTTAACATACTATTAGTAAAGAGCCTTGAAATTTTCAACTCGAGAGGAATAAAGCCACTTAAGCAGATGGGGGAAAATAAAAGTTAGATGAAACTATAAAATATTCCAGTTACTAAACTGAAGAAACCATTAGTGGAGCTCCTCCTTTCATTTAAACAGCATGAATAAGACTCATTCAATAATAAATTCTTATCCTGCAAGCTGTTTGTACAGTCAAGGAACCTATCTCATGCAGGTGTTCCATGTGTGAAATGCCAAAACAGATAATAGAAGCCCCAAACATACCATATTGTGGTTAGAGGGAGCTCTAAACCCAAAGACACGGTAAGAAGAAGAGGTTTTCAAAACAAAAGTATGTTTGTGCTTTAGTGCTGCTTTAAAGTGATTCAGTTTGTTTTAATCAGTTACACTTTTGTGCCATAAATTCCATATGTATACTAATTATACTAGTAAATTTGAGTTTAGCATTTCACGGAGAGAGCTTGTGAGTTCTGTGAGAAGATAGAGCTTTTCCTACAGGATACAAACTCAACTTCAGGTCATTACAAGTGAAATTTACTGTAGAAATTATTTGCAGAATGGCTTAAGGGCTTGATTTGGCATGCTTATGCATGCAGAGCTCCTGGAGAAGTTATGGAAACTTAGAGCTCTATAAATGCCAGCTGTTGAAGGCAGGCTGCTCATGATCTGAGCAGAGGAGGAAAGAAAATGTAGGTATGGAAGAGTAAAACACATTGTAGCAGATAGAAAATTCAGGCTACATACTTGGTGTACATATAAGACTATGACAAAAACAGGTTCGATATTGCTTAGGAGATACAGCAAGAAGGGGATGAAGTGTCACTACTGCCCAAGTGGACTTGGAGGCCCAGGAACTTCATTTGTATACTCATTAAGTCAACCTTAGTCTTTGGTACTTCTGCAGTCACTATTCCGTATACAGGCTGAACATAAAACTACACATATGCTCATACATTTAACACGCAATAGATGCATATCTGTGCACAATGTATAAGTATATATGCATACACACACACACACACACACATATATAATGGGACATAAATAGGGTAGAAAAGAAATGTAAAAAGTGCCTTCTAGAAACTTATAGTTTGAGGACAAAGGATATGATATACAGAATAATTTATTGTAGTTTGATCTCTCATTTGTTATTTAACCTACTTTAATTTGGGTCCTTCCCCACATGTTCATTCAAACAGCTCTGTCTGCATTTGTAGCCAAATATTATGTACTTTCTAAAGTACTTTTTAAAAACTTTGAGCATTACAACATTGAACTGATCTGTCACATTTGACCTCTCCCCATATTTTGAAACTTTCCTTTGCTGGTGTTGGATTTGCTATTCTCCTGATTTTAACTTCACTTCTCTGGACATTCTCAGTCCCTTCCATGGCCTTTTTGTCTTTAGCTGGCCTGTTACATGGTGATGCTTCCCAGAAGTTTAGTCCTGTAACTCTTCCTCCTCTGGGTGATTTCACCTGTACCCATGGCTTTATCCACATAGACATTGATGATTCTGAAATTCAGCCTAAACCTCTAATCTGAACTCAGACATTTATATATAACTACCTAAAATAAATATCCACTTGGTTATCTTATGCCATTTCAAGAGTTTTCTTACCACCTTCAATAAACCTGCTCCTCTTCTTGTCTTCTTATTCTTATTTGGTGATATTTTTATTCTCTCAGAAACTGTAACCCTGAATCATACCTGACTCTACCCAGTACCCCTTCATTCTTCCATAATGATTCCCCCTGCAGTACTGTCAAAAAACTCTCCAGTGACATTTCTTTTTTATCCTTTCAGTTGATCAATCCACCAATCTATTTTTTTAAATTTAAATCCAAGTTAGTTAGCATATAGTGTAATAATGGTTTCAAGAATAGAATTTAGTAATTCGTTACTTACATATAACACGCAGTGCTCATCCCAACAAGTGTCCCCCCTTAACACCCATCACCTATTTAGTCCATCCCCCCCTTCACAACACCCCTTCAGCAACCCTCAGTTTGTTCTCTGTATTTATGAGTCTCTTATGGTTTACCTCCCTCGATTTTTATCTTCTTTTTCCTTCCCTTCCCTATGTTCATCAGTTTTGTTTCTTAAATTCTACATATGAATGAAATTATATTTGTCTTTCTCTGGCTGACTTTTTTCACTTAGTATAATACACTCTAGTTCCATCCACATTGTTGCAAGTGACAAGCTTTCATACTTATTGATCACCGAGTAATATTGTGTGTGTGTATATGTGTGTGTATGTGTGTATATATGTATATACATATGTATGTATATACATATGTGAGTGTATATGTACTGATGAATAAAGAAGATGGTGTGTGTGTGTGTGTATGTGTGTGTATGTGTGTATATATGTATATACGTATGTATATGTCATGTGTATGCATGTATATATATGTATATACGTATATATGTATATACATGTATATATGTGTGTATATATGTATACATGTATATATACATATATATGTATATATACATGTATACATATATATGTATATATGTGTGTGTGTGTGTGTATATATATATATACACACACACACACACACACCCCATTTTCTTTATTCATCAGTCAGTGGACATTTGGGCTCTTTCCATAATTTGACTATTATCAGTAGCACTCCTATAAATATTGTGATACATATTCCCCTTCAAATCAGCATTTTTGTATCCTTTGGATAAATACCTAGTAGTGCAATTACTGGGTCATAGGGTAGCTCTATTTTTAGTTTTTTGAGGAACATCCATACTGTTTTCCAGGGTGACTGCACCAGTTTGCATTCCTACCAACAATGCTGAAGTGTTCCCCTTTCTCCACATCTTTAACAAAATCAGTTGTTGTCTAAGTTGTTCCTTGTAGCCATCCTGACAGGTGTGAGGTGGTATCTCATTGTGGTTTTGATTTGTATTTCCCTGATGATGACTAATGTTAAGCATCTTTTCATGTGTCTGTTAACCATTTGGCTGTCTTCATTGGAAAAGTGTCTCTTTATGTCTCCTGCTTATTTCTTCACTGAATTATTTGTTTTTTGGGTATTGAGTTTGATAAGTTCTTTATAGATTTTTGGTACTAACCCTTCCTTGGATTTGCCACTTGCAAATATAATCTCCCATTTCATTGATTGCCTTTTAGTTTTGCTGATTGTTTCCTTCACTGTGCAGAAGCTTTTAATCTTGTTCAGGTCCCAATAGTTCTTTTTTGCCTTTGTTTCCTTTGTCTCTGGAGACATGTCTAGTAAGAAGTTGCTGTTTCTGAGGCCAAAGAGGTTGTTGCCTGTGTTCTCCTCTAGGATTTTTATGGTTTTCTGTCTTATATTTAGGCCTTTCATCCATTTTGAGTTTATTTTTGTGTATGGTGTAAGAAAGTGGTCCAGGTTCATTTTTCTGCATGTCGCTGTCCAGTTTTCCCAACACTATTTGCTGAAGAGACTGTCTTTTTTCCATTGGATATTCTTTCCTGCTGTGACATTTCAGTTGAACTTCTTTTCAAATTTCTCTCCAAATAATTCCTAGTTGGTTGAGTCCAAAATATGTCTGATTGTGTCTTCCCTTTTGAAAATCCTTCAATATTTTCTAATCACCTGCAGATAAAACCCCGAATACCTGAGCATGGCATAGAAAGCATTTTATAATGTTACCTCTGCACTCCTATTCAGCCTCATATCTCTGTCCCCCCTTTTACTCCTGTCTAGGTAACTCATGCCTTTAAGACTTGACTCAGGTGTCACTTCCTCAGGGGAGTTTCCTTTGATGTTCTTCCCAAATGCTCTCATAACCCCTGGAGAGTTAACTCTACCATAGTGCTTTAATCCATTGCATTGTACTAATTGTTTTTTCTTGTTTATCTTTCTTATTGCATTTGGGAGCTCTTGGAAGGCAAAGACCATTTCTCATTTGTCTTTGTGTCATCACTACATTGCAAAATGTCTGGTACATTTATATAATAAATCTATAAATATGTGATAAATGTTTTGTGAATTACTGAATTCAAAGCTAAACGCAGAAATTGTGTTTGGGTAAAGGAATTCAAATTTGTATCTTCCTCACTCCAATGAAACCACAGTGGGTTAGGCTAATGAGTATTTTACTTTTGTTTTGGTATTTGTCGGGAGTTGCTGTGGCAGCCGCACAATGATCAGATCTAGGATCTCCACTCTTTCTCCTCAGTGGTTAGCACATTGTTGCCAATCTCAAAAGTCATTCCATGACTTAGGGATTTCTAGCCTTCATGTCGGTATTCAAGGCAAGGAGAATGAGAATGTGGGGACAGGGCAAAACAGAAAAATGTCCACCTGAGTCAAGCTTCTTTAAAGAATGTCCCTGAAAGCCTCACCACAGTCCTTATTCTTACTAAGGTCTTATGGGTCGCCACCGTCTGCATGGCAGGTTAGGAAATAAAATTTTTTATTAGGTGTACATTTTTCCTTTTGGAATAAAATTAGTATCTATTAGTATAGAAGGTGGAGAAGCAGTTTTTTAGTAGGCAAATTTTAACATTGGCATAAGTGTACAAATTAACTTTATCTATGACTAATTCTATAGGAGTTTTAAATATAACCCAATAGTTAATGTGTCCTTGCAGGAAGGAGGATGGGAGTGTTTGCAAATGAGCTGTGAGAGATGGGTAAGGTTGGAATAGGCCTAAGCTCAGAATGGCGTTTCAGAGAAGGAAAAAACTATGAACAAAGTTTAGAATTAAAGATTAAGGGTGGTTGCTTTGGGGTATTTGTTTTCTGCTGTTGGTCTTTACCAGATTTTGAACTCCTTGAAGTAGAATGTTTCCTGATCTTTACAGTTCTCCAGTATACAACATAACCCCTGATGCCTAGTAGATGCTCAATCACTTCTGTTCTAGAGTTGATAATGAGGATGGGTTAGAGAACATGTTTAGAGAAATTGTTTTAATGCATAGGATAAATTGGACTTAATTCCATACTTCACGGGAGGCATTGAGAACTTTGAGAAGATTGATGCAATGAAAATGTTTCTAAAGGTGTTTTTATGATAAAGGTGCTGAAAAGAGTCTTGAGTATTTGAGAGGTTGAATTTGAATAAGTGAGGAGTTTAAGTGGAAGGGAATCAGTAAATAAATAAAAACAAGGAGTAATTAAGGAGGTTCTTCTATAATAATTGTTACCCTTCTCCCTGATACCTTTTCCCTTTCCCTGCTTAATTTTTTTATGTCAGTTATCACCTTCTAATATACCATATGATTTACTTAATATCTTAAATATTATGTCTTTTGTAGCAATAGAAAGTATTATGAATTGATTTGTTGGGTTACAGTGTTGGCAGACTGTCCCAAGTTAGAGACAGCTGAGGTTGGGAAATAAGTACAGAGTTGAAGATACATGTTTAAGAATTACTAGTATGGAACTGTTTATTAAAGCTGAGAAGTAGAAGCACACTGTACAGGTAGGATAATATAGAAACAGAAGGCAGAGAGTAGGTAATCAGATGCCAGATGATAATGATCAATGATGTTTACAACCATAAAGCATTCTTGTTTAGGAAGAAATGTATCTTGAGGGAAATAATAATATGTAGTTCTTCACCCTTCCTCTCCTTCAACCAGAGGAAGCTGGTTTGATTAAGCCAGTATAGACTCGAGATCACGGGTGGGAATGGGATTAAAATTGTATTTTTATTTTTATGGTATGGATCCAAGTTGATTTTGATGTTGTGTATGTGTGTTACTTTTATTGAATTATGTTTAAAAATAAATATGAGGTGATGTTGATTTTGTAACTTTGGCTACTACCACTAGAGGTTACTTACATGCTCAAAGCAGTGGGTTTTGAGCTATTGCCTTAGGGTAACCAGACTTCCAAGAATGGTCCTGTCTGAGTGAAATTTTAGCTGTATAGAGTCAGTTTCTTTTAACTTCCTCATTCCCCCATTTGCTTCTGATTTTTTTTCTTAACTCTTTCCATCAAGTATATCCTTGATAAGTGGGTGGGAGTAAAGAGGAGTTTCCCAGGCTGTTCTCTGGGGGAAGCATGTAGCAATTTCACTTTGGGTTAGTTTTCTCTCATGTCCTGTGGGTTGTAATATAACTTAATGTCTCCATGTGATTAGCTTTTCAACTGCTAAAACTTCATATGTTATGTATGTAACTATGTATGTGTGTATCTTTTAATCCATCTATTATCCATCATCTACCATATTTTCACTGATTCCAATTCAGTTGAATTCTTTAAGTCAAGGTAGCTACTAGTTCCTAGAAAGTCTGTAGCCTTATAAAAATTAAATTTCTCATCTGGTTCTGGTATGCATAAAGAATACACAAAAGGCAATGTTATGGATAAAACATATTCAGAGGAAACGAGATGGCCAGATGACCATTGTCCCAGTGACTACAAGTAATGCTTTTTTTTTTCCTTTTTTTCAAACAAGTGATACCTCTATGACAAGAAGGTGCTATGCCTTTTTTAAAACTGGTAAAGACAGTTGAGAAAAGGAATCTTTTAGAAATGTCTGATTAAGGACCACATTTAGTAATTAACCCTGGAGCTGAGAAGACCAGGACCAAGTATAACTACTAGGAAAGGAAAGGCCCAAAGCATTCAAATATATAGCGAATTCACGTCAACAAATATTTATTGAAAATTTATTTCATTCCACTTTTGGTGCCCAAGACTGTCTTTAGAGGAAGCTTGCACAGAAGCTAAGTTACAGAGTGTTTAAGATGATTTTGTTAGGGTTTCTGGTCTCTTCAGATGTGGTTTGTCCTTGAAAGAGAAACCAACATGTAGAGTGTGTGGCGCCATCAGCTTGTGGGTTTGTTTGTTTATTTATTTATTTTCCTTCCATAAGTAATGTCTCACTAGTCTCACCGAGCTTAGGCATAAAGCTTGGTATAGCAGTACTTACTACTGGGGAATGATGAACTCTTTTAGTCATGTTCTAAAGAGGGGAGGGTTTTGTGCTGTCATTTGGTTCCCAGTAAAGATAAAGGTTTAAGCTAAAAATTAAGATAATGTTCCAGTGGCATTTTGCTTACAAACCTTATTGATTTTGCCTAGTGGATCAGGTACCTTGTCGTCTGTAAATTATTCATACCTGATGAGAGCAAACTTGAAAATCATTTTGAAATTGGAAGAGTTATACCCCAAATTACATGAAACAAGAATCCCTTCAGTTGGGTTTTGGAAACATAATTCCACTCTAAGGTTTTGCAATGAAGACATCTGCAATTCGGCAATTCAGATTCCTATTTGTACCATTTCATAAAGCAGGCTTCTGAAAGTTAGAGATTATAATAATTACCTCTGGACATCTCTCTATATTTCCCTTTTAGACTTAGCGCATTTTACAATTTCCCTTTAATAAAAGGTCATTCTCTCATCATCTGGTGAAGTGGCCTGGCACAGGGAATCTGGAGGCAAGTTCCAGGCAGAGCTTTATTTTCTTTCTACATTTGTTTACATTCCGACCCCAGTTTTATTTGCAGAAATTATTTATGAAGCTCTTTTATCCCCTTCTTGCTTGTGAAGCAGCTCTTGGGTCTGTAAGCCATAGAGTAGTGTTCTCATCATGCATATATTTAGCACCCTAATCTCTGCAACCAGTTTTAGCTGCTTGTTATACTTTTCTTGACATTTTCTTGTATGCTTTTTGACATCTGCTTGCAAACTTCTGCAGCCTTTTCAATCCTGATATTCACTTGTTTCCTCTGATGTTGTTATCATTCTCCTTAGATATGCAGATGTGTTGCATTCCTTCAAGTCCTGTCCCCAAGTCTTTCTAACAAGATTGTTCTGGATACCCACCCCCATTTCTTGTTGATCTGCTTGTTTCTTTGCTTGTTTATTGTTAAACTGTTTGCTGCCTCAAACCTCTAGCATTATACTCTTCCTTGGAGAACTGAACGCCTTCAATTGGCTTTTTAATGCGACCCATTTGAAACACCTACATGGACACACACACAAAACCAGGCAATGGATAATAGTTCAAAGAAGGCAGTATTTAATATCTTTGTCACAGTTCTGACAGTGTTCTTTGCAAAACTCTGTTGCCCAAGAGAACAAAAACCTTCATGAAATGAATACTTGGGAGAAATGATTTTATAAACTTCAATAATGAGCAACCTAAGGTGCTGTCTTACCACGTGGCATCACTCTGTGTCAACAATCATCCTTTCTGATCATCAAATTTAATTTGTTTATTTGTCTCTAATATCATGTAGATCTATGACCTTATCTGAGTGTTTGGTAATGAACTCGAGTATAGTGCACTACTTTCTTCTGATCTCTGAATATTTCAAAAGGCAGAATCTTTTGTGTGTCTGGAAATGTACCACACTAGTAATGCAGTTTATATCTTTGGAAGAGAAGCCTGCAGGGATGCAAGCACACAGCATTCATGATTTCAGGTAAGCCAAACAAAGGTTTGAGACCCTGAAATCATTCCACACAGTGGCTCATTTAGTCATGAAAGTTTGGGTCTCATGCTAGATTTCTAATTTCTGAAACAAAAGCTCTTTTGCTTCTATGTTCCAATTATCAGAAGACATTTGGGTAGTAGTTAATTGGTAAAAATCTGTCAGTGCTGAAGGTGAAGCAGTAAGGAGTTCAGTTTTCATCAATGCCGAATGGTGCGATGTCTCACACATAATATTTAAGTCAGTAGCTTAACCTCTCTTGTATATTTTATACAAGATAAACTACCAACACAGCATTTTGAAGTGTTTCAGTAACTCTATATTTGGATTGAGTTTGAAGAAGCAAAATATTGTTTCTAGTAGAATTAATAAAAACAGTATAGCTCTGTACATGATGTTGTCTTTATTCAAGTCACTGATAATTGGCACATGATATTTCAGTTGTATTTTTGATATCAGACATTTGATTATAGGGGTGATCTGAATTATTGAAAGATTCAAAAGACTTTAAACAGTCCAGCCTTAAAAATATACTCTCCCATAACCATGATAAAAGCTTTCCTAAGGAGAGTTAAATAACACTTTTTTTTTTTTAATTTATCAGACTTTGGACATGTTCTTCACTATCCTAGAGAAAAACAAAACACAAACACAAAAGGCATAGTTTTCTGGAAAAAACTGATGCTTCCCTGGCCCTTTAAACATTGAGCTAAGTACATGAGTTATTGAGGTGAAATAAGTTGCTTTCAACAGTTGTTAATATATCATTAATAATCATACATGCAATAAATAACAACACATGAGTTATTTCCTAAGAGATATATGACTGCAAATTGCAGTAACAAATCACAGCGTGTGTAAAGAATGCTCATTACTCTAGTGTGTACAGAAGCTGTTTTAACAACTGTATTCTTTATGGTGAAGCTCACCCTAATTAGCCTTGCAGATTCCTTAGGGAATGTGTGCGGTATGTTTGACATTGTGATGCTGTAGCTAACATGGGGGAGGAAGGTAGGGTTTCTGCACTGAGAAAGCACCAGGCCACAAGCCTGGCTTTCTATTCAGTCACTTGTTTTAATATATGCATTGTGGTGAAAGTAAATAGCCTTTTCAAACAAGTAGATAACAAGGGTGTTTGGAACTAAATGACTAATTAAATCAATGTTAAACATGTAGGCTAGACAGCAATGTGGACTAACATTTTATTTGCCTCAGTGGTGCCCTTCCATTATAGAAGCTGCATAGGCCACCACATTTCTGTATGCATTTGCACACCAAGATTTGTAGCCACAGATGTAAAAGGAACACCCTTGCTAGTCTCTATTGTATTTGAAAACTAAGTGGACTGTACGTTTTTTTTTTAATTAAAAAAAAAGGTTGAAGCACACAAAAAAGCAGTATGTTTTTTTCCCCTCTCAATGTAACATTATATGTGGATTCTGCTGCTCTATTAGCTTATAGCTTGTTACTAAATCAGACCTTTCCTGCAGTGAAAAAAATTGCATCTTTTCGTTGTAATCCTTGACAGCTTAAAGTTTAATGGAGGCAGTTTTTTTTTTTTAAAGGTATATAATGGGTTGACACCACGGAAGGCTGCTGAGAGCTCACAAACTCAGAAATAGCATGAAATGCACTAAAAACAAGCTTTTGCTGTTTTTTTTTTACATCATAATTTCCCATTCTTGATAGAGAAAGCAAGTGAAGAAAACAGCTTTTTGTTTTCTTAAAGTAAGTCGTTTTCTCATCCCAATCAAATGACTCTCTCCTACCCTGGAAGAGTTTTGTACTGGGGATTTGTTTAAAAGGTAGGAATAAGGTTGCACAGCCATTAATAGAAAATAGATCTCTACCTGAAAGTAAGAGTAAGTAGAATACAAACTGCCATGATGAGAACCCAGTGAAAGGGACAGATGCCCCACTTTTGGCGAGAAGAGTCAGGCAACAGGAAACCATCAGTGGCTGACAATACCACCCTGCTTGACACCCGGGGTCATGCTTGGTTCCATTTCAATTTACAGAGTCCAGAACACCGTCTCCAGATAACACATGCTCAGGAGTGTGGCTGAGGAGGGTTCAGAGATTACACCTGTAGCACACTTTCAAACAATCTTGACAGTTGGCACCAAGATTCCTCTGGGGAAGAGATAACACGAGTTTATCATGGTTTGGTTCCTCTTAGTTTGGGATAATTCTTTGATAAATACTTAGAATGATAATGTGGGCTAAGGTGATAAGTCAAACTTTAAGGGAATATAATGGTTAGAGAAAAGAAAACAGATGAGTAACTATAATAATAAGTATATGAGGGGCTCGAAAGGGGGAGTAGAAAAAGGTGAGAAAGAGAATAGTTAAAAAATACAATGTGGCACAAAATTCTTTTACTAACCAAGTTATGTCCTATTTAATTTCCATGGACCTGAAAATACTTAATTCTAACTGAGAGTCTTATTTTACATCTTTCCATTATGCTTTCAGAGCTCTTTCTTAGGGTTCCATTCTGTTCAGTACAAGGGTGACACATTGTGGAGTGGCAAAATTTACGATCATGGAAATGCTAATATTAACTTTTTGTGTTAGTTTTGAGGGTAAATATTGCAATATTTACAGGTTGAGTGATTGCACTCTACAGAACATCTAGATGGTGCTCAAATGTTGAAAAAAGCAGATTTAAAATTCTGTGGTTTTATGTTGCATTGTTTTCTCTTCCATTTCTCATGTTGGCTTTTGAGTCTTCTCTTTTTTTCTTAATGTAGTTAAAGCGTTGTCAATTTTATTTTTTTTTAAAAACTGGTCATTACGTTCATACTTATATAACATTTGTAATGTTTACATTTTACATAATGTTATGTTATTGTTTATTCTGTTCTTCTAATTTTTCTTATTTCCTTTTTCTATTTATCTTTCTTATTTCCTTCTACTAAGTTTCAGCTGAGTTTCTTCTTTTTCTAGGTCCTTATGGTGTAATGTTGTGTATTTAAACCTTTTTTCTTCATACAAGCATTTATATTATAAAAATAAGTAAAAATAAAATACTATTTATCATGGAATTTAAAAAAGACTGGAAAACAAATGAGGAGACTAAAATTTACAATAGAAAATAATCTGAATATATTATAAGGAATTTTCTAAGGATATTCTTGGTGTTTCCAAAGACTTTTAATTAATTTAACAAATCTTTATGAGAACTTTGAGCCAAAGAGTATTTAAAAATATTTTTAAAGTTTTATTTATTTATTTTGAGAGAGAGATAGCATGAGTGAGGAAGAGGCAGAGAGAGAGGGATTGAGAGAATCCCAAGCAGGCTCTGTGCTACCTGCATGGAGCCTGATGCAGGGCTTCAACCCACTGAACTGTGAGATCATGACCTGAGCTGAAACCAAAAGTTGTACTCTTTTTTTTTTTAATTTTTTTTCAACGTTTATTTATTTTTGGGACAGAGAGACAGAGCATGAACGGGGGAGGGGCAGAGAGAGAGGGAGGCACAGAATCAGAAACAGGCTCCAGGCTCTGAGCCATCAGCCCAGAGCCTGACGCGGGGCTCGAACTCCTGGACCGCGAAATCGTAACCAGGCTGAAGTCGGACGCTTAACCGACTGCGCCACCCAGGCGCCCCACCAAAAGTTGTACTCTTAACCAACTGAGCCACCCAGGTTCCCCTGAGCCAAATAGTATTTTAAATACATAGTAGGTACTCATGGTTCTAGACTTAGATTACTCAAAAGTTGAATTTTCAAATTTAAACCATGTTTCCAAACTTTCCTTTAAAATACCTCTGACAAAGTTTGCTTGTGTTAAAGTTTGGGTACGATTTTGCATATATTTTTTTTTAAAATGGATCAGTAGATATAAATCAAGTCCTAACTAAATTTTGGTTTAAGACTTATGCTTTTCATTGCTTATGTGCATCCAGTGCCGAAGTTTATATTTAAAAATGTAGTTGAGGGATACCTGGGTGGTTTAGTCAGTTAAGCTTCTGACTTCGGCTCAGGTCATGATCTCACAGTTCATGGGTTCGAGCCCCACATTGGGCTCTGTGCTGAAAGCTCAGAGCCAGAAGCCTCCTTCAGAATCTTTGTCTCCCTCTCTCTGCCCATCCCGACTCGTACTCTGTCTTTCTCTCTTAAAATTAAAAAAAAAATTAAAAATATAGTTGAATATATTTTATTTTTAGAATTTTTAAAAATTTGAGTATACATTGTATTGACACACAATGTTCATATTAGTTTCAGGTGTACACCATAGTGATTCAATAACTGTATGTTATGTTCACCACAAGTGTAGCTACCATGTGTCCCCATACAAAGCTATTACAATGCCATTGGCTATATTTCATATGCTGTACTTTTTATTTCCATGACTTACTCATTCCATAACTGGAAGCCTGTATCTCCCACTCCCCTTGACCTATTTTGCTCATCCCTCACCAACATCCTCTCTGACAGTCATCAATTTTTTCCCTGTATTTATAGGTCTGATTCTGCTTGTTTATTTGTTCATTTGTTTGCCTTTTTAGATTTTACATATAAGTGTAATCATATGGTATTGGCTTATGTCTGACTTATTTCACTTAGCATAATACTCTTTGGGTACATCATGTCACAAATGGGAATATCTAGTTTTTTTATGACTGTGTAATATTTCATTGTGTGCATGTGTGCACGCACGTGCACACACGTGTGGGTACATACATATGCACCACATCTTTATCCATTCTTCTGTCAATGGGCACTTGCACTGCTTCTGTATCTTGGCTACTACAAGTAATGATGCAGTAAACAAAGGGATGCATATATCTTTTAAAATTAGTGTTTTCATTTTCTTTGGGTAAATACCCAATAGTGGAATTATTGGATCACATAACTTTTTTATTTTTAATGTTTTGAGGACCTCCATACTGTTTTTCCACAGTGGTTCTACCTATTTACGTTTCTCCCAACAGTACACAAGAATTCCTTTTTCTCTGCGTTTGTTATTTCTTCACCACATTTCCTATTTCTTGTCTTTTTGATTCTAGTCATTCTGACAGGTATAAGATAATACTTTATTTTAAAAAGATCGTAATGTTAACAGGGCATCTGGGTGACTCAGTCAGTTAAGCATCTGACTCTGGCTCAGGTCATGATCTCACCGTCCATGGTTTCGAGCCCCCTATTGTGCTCAGAGCCTGGAGCCTGCCTCAGATTCTGTTTCCTTCTCTCTCTCTCTACCCCTCTCCCACTTGTGCTCTCTTTCTCTCAAAAATAAATAAATAAACTAAAAAATAAAATAAAATCTTGAAAAAAAAGATCCTGATGTTAAAAGAAAACTTGAAGGTACCCCTAGGCCTGTAATTTATGATACGCAAATATAAATTGATAGAACACAAAAATGTACTGAACACCTACAGTGTTCATAGTGCTGTACCAGCATTGGGTATGATCGGATGCTGAAAAGACATGGATTTAAAACTGAAATTTTAGTCCAATAAAAGAATTACTCATTTTAGTGGATTGTTCTGTAAGGCAGGAACTAAGAAGTACTTCAAGAGCACTAAGAGGCAAGTGCATCGGGCAAAGACAATGATATCCAGTTGCTGGGAAGGCTACCAAGAGCCATGCTAGACCCTGACAGATACTAGATAGAAATGGAGAGGCATGGCTAAAAAAGGGCTTGAAATATGTCCAGAGCATGTGGAGAAAGGCAGGCAGATGGAGATCCTGGTACATCTACAGGAAAGCAGGTACTTTGTGAGGATGTTGAACCCTTCATAGGAAGTGATATGCAAAAACATTAGGAAGATGGGTGAAAGGGTTAATGCTCAGTAGATAAATTTGGAATACATTTGGTAGGAAATGGAGAGTCCTTTCAAGTTCATGAGCAGAGAAATCAGTGCTAAAACTATGGTTTAGAAAGATTAATTTGGTGCTAGTGTGTAAAAAAATTCAAATGGGATGATTTATTTATGAGGGATTTTTAGTGGCATAAATAGTGGCACATAGTCCCATGTTTGGTGTAACCCATTTTGATGTGATTTCACACGGAGTCAAAAACCCAACAAATTTTTGTATTCAGTGATATTTTTCAACTTTCAATAAGCAGTCCTATCTTTTGGGGACAATGGGGTTGTTATCCACTAGCATGAAGAACAACTGATCAGACAGCAAACCTTTCTTTAAAAACTTATTACTATTTAAAACGTATTTAGTAAGAGATAAATAGGCATGATTAAAATAGGACACTAAAGCCACAATTTCTTGGGGGCTGTCTAGATGTCACAGATTATGCTAAACACATTATATGAATTATCATATTTAATCTTCAAAACCACCCCAGGGGGGAAGCATGTTATTGCTATTTTATGGATTTAGAATTCTAAGACTTTGAGAAGGAAGGTGAAAAGACCAGGCTACCAGTGTAATATCTACCTCAAAATCACATATTGCTAGAAATCCACAGGCATGCATTGAATAGGAACCATTAATGAAATAATTATTACAGGAACATACTAAAAATGCAAGACACAGATAACAATAATACCTGTGATTTACTGAGCGCCAACTCTGCCAGTAACCCAGACTGGCTGCAGTTAGTATCTGTGGACTGCTAAGTTGGGTCAAATATCACTGTCACATCTACAGTAGGGCCATGTATCAGTAATACAAGGATGCTTTTCAGAGGGAAATGGGCAAATGGGACATGGGATATTATGATGTGTGGGCTCCAAATAGGAAGCCTTCGACTTGGTTTATTTTAGTATGTTGCATTTTGAGGACAAAAACAGAATATAGAGAAAACAGCGCTTTCAGAGAAATAACTGAGTGATTAAGACGACAAAAAATAATTCCTGAGAAGCAACAGGACCGTAAGTCAGTATTGCCAGGTTTTAGTGCTGCTTTTCTTACTACTTGGCTATGTAACTTTAGGACACATTATTTGTCTTTTTGTATCTTAGTCCCATATCTATACAACTTGTTGTATAGTTATATTAACAAAGTAAATGTAAATATTGATGAAGGATAGGTATCATCCTTGGCATTATGGAGGTGAGAAAGGGTTTTTTTTTTTTTTTTACTAAAGAAATGATTTTATATAAAAATATAAAAATTTTGTTATATTTTTTATATATAAAAAGATTTATATAAAAATCTCTTCTATAAAGAGAGCAGAGGAAAGAGACGACGTGGAGCATTCAGGGAACTGTAGTATGTAATTTGTGAAGACAGGAGTGAGTGGTGAAGGTTGGGGCATTTTGAGAAGTGAGGACAAAGAGTGAGCACTTGAAAAAACTGAGAGAGTCTGTATGTAATAGTGGTTGAGAGCACGGGCTCATAAATCAGATTATTTAGATTTAGATTTTCCCATACTGTTTATTTGTTGAAGGGCATTAGGTAAGTTAATGAATGTCTCTTAAACTCATTTCTTTATCTGTAACATGGTCACAATAATGGCACTACGTCTAGCAGTATTGTGAGGATTAAATAAGTCGTGTTGAAGAGAACAGGCTACCATTCAATATCTAAAAGAAAGGGCTGAATTCTGCTTAGTACACAAAGGAGAGTGATTTTTTTGTTTGTTTGAGAGAGAGAGAGGGAGAGAGAGAGGGGGGGGCAGGGGAAATGGGCAGAGGGAGAGAAAAACATCTTAAGCAGGCTCTATACTCAGAGCAGAGCCTGATGTGGGGCTCAATACCATGACACTAGGATTATGATCTGAGCCAAATCAAGAGTTGGATGCTTAAGCAAGCGACTGAGCCACCCAGGCGCCCCCCAAGGAGGATGGTTCTTATAAACCATAGTCTCCCTGAACACACTCTTGGGTTGAGTATTGGTGTAACTATGGAATTGGCAAACTTTTACAAAGCTAGAGTGTTTAGCCACAAAAGGATGGCTATTGCAGTGTGGTTCTTAACACATGGCCAATTCTAAGAAGCATGGTCACTAGAATGAGGCTGTTATTGATTGAGACCTGAGCCACTGATCACCTGGCTTTGAGAAGTATGGTTACTGGGGTGCCTCAGTCGCTCACTTGGTTAACTGTTGGACTCTTGATTTCAGCTCATGTCATGATCTCAGGGTTCATGAATTCAATCCCCATGTTGAGTTCTGTGCTGACAGCGCAGAGCCTGCTTGGGATTCTCTCTGCCTGCCTCTCTCTTTACCCCTTCCTCTCTCTCTCTCTCTCTCAAAATAAACTTAAAAAACAGTGTAAAGAAGTATGGTTACTGGCAGATGAGTGTGTAAGTGCTTGATTAGGATGGCTCCAAATTCATTCTAGAGGTTACCTTCTAGTGTGACCAAAGAACAATTAGCCTTTTTCTTACCTGAATATAGAATATAAGACCCTCACTTAATTACCAATTCATTTTAAATTGAGTAGTGCCTTTGCATTATGTGTTATATTACTAATAGTTCTATTAATTGACTGGATTGAGAACTTCATTATTTTCCACATAATCATGAAGAGGATTGCTATTATTTTTTCCTTCTGAAAGCAGTGGAAATTGTCTACTAAAGGAGTTTTCGCAGTGGAATGACATGATTAAATTTGTCTTTAAAAAACAGAAACATCACTGGCATATGGAGGTCAGTGAGAAAAATATATACATAAAAATTGTATTTTATTCCTTTCTATGGATTTATGTGTATCAGGAATGTTGATCTCAGATGTATTTTCTATTGAGTCATAGTGGTAAAAAAAAAAAAAAAGGAAAAGAAATAAAAGTTACTTTATATAACCTTGTGGCAAAAACACCTCCCTCACCAATTTTTCCAATAAAAATAACTCACTATGGAAGTTCCAAGGGATTTTCACATTCAGGGGGTAAAAGGGAAATCAGCTAATGCTCCAGTCTAAATTAAATGAAAATTCATTATACAAATTATTGTTGAATTTGAAACAGGTGTTGCCTTCCTACTTAGGAAGGTAAGAAATGAGAAAGCTGCCACTAGATTTGTGATTGACTTAAGTGCTCTTAAAGAGAGGAAAAAGTTAATTCTTAGTGCTTCACTTCTAAGTTCTCTGAGGAAATCCTCTTTAATAAAGAGAATTTATGGAACATAGGAAAGAAAAGACATTACCAAAAAAGGGATGTGTCGTTTATAATATTTGTGTCTGCCAATATGGTTAGCCAAATAAAAGGGAATTGAAGTGCTAGAGATTTCAAAAGTAAATCTTGATTTATTTGTTGGCACAACTCAAATAATGGTGTCTCTAGTTGTCCATGTGAATTTGCAAATGCCCCATTCCAACCCTGAAAGGAATACAGAGATTAAAAATCCAGGACAGCTGTTGGGAGCCTTTTCCAAGCATTCTCATTCTATTGCCTAAAAAAGGGAGCCCAGGAAGAAAACTATTACACACAAATCTTTGGGTAGAAATCTGTCTTCACAAAACTAAGCTGTTGTCATGTAACTGTAATCACGCCCATGAGGTTTGAATAAAAGCAGACTTTCTTCTTTTATACTGACCTCATTTAGAAAAGAATCAGAGGATCAACACATTATTAAAAATCTCAAACTGAACATTTATAATAACATGGTTTGAAACACAATTCTCTACAAAAAGGATCACTAGGATGTAAGTTTATTTTCTTGAAGCATCCCACTTGTGTAAGCATAATGCTACATGATACTCCTGATGCTCTCATGATAGGGTGAAAAAGGGCCAATCTGTGAAGCACTGCATGGAACTGCAACATACGTAACATCCAAATCTGACTGCAATAAATAATCTTAGACCCAGGAAATCAAGTTTTTAAAATCAAATTCTACAGGTTGCACTTCCCATAAATGAAGCTTGTTTCAGTCCATGTGCCCATTCTTAGCCCATCCTATATATTTCCCAAAAAAGGCAATCATGTCTTAACCTGTCTGACAGGGAAAGTAAAATTTAAATGGAATTGATGGACTATTGGTGGTTTGGTAAAATTTTGTTCTGACACATGACAAAATTTGGGCAAGGACTATGCCTTTAAACTAGTAACATACTCAAGTAATTTCCATAGGTGTACATTGTGGAAACAAACAGTATTGAAATTAAGAAAGGGCGGGTGACTCATTTTGAATCTACTGTAACCAGCACCTTTAGATGGGGTCTAAAATAGATCCATCATATCCAGAATCCCGACTGAGAGTGTGGTAATTTTCACATGAGATACGTGCTAAGTGCACTGTTGAGCATACAGTGAACATTTAACAAATGTCACAGAAGAGTGGTATCAGTAGGCAAAGAGTGGTTAAGATGAAGGGTAAAGTTCACAGTCTGTAATATGCCTCCAGGACTGACTCATCTCCGGCATCATGCATCACTAACCTCCCACATTCAAACTTGAGATTCTGGTTATTACCAGACATCATCTTTTCTGAATGTTCCCCCTACTCTTCCTGCATTCATTACCTTCTGTTCATTCTCATTTTAGTAACCTGTAGTCACCCCTGATGTACTCCTCTATTTCCACCTGAGTTAGGTGGCTGTCCTATACATTGTAACTACTCTGTAATTTCCTCATTATAATGTTTATCCCACAGTTAGTAATTTTGTATTACACAACTATTTCCCCCATGAGGCTCTCCCCTTCTAAAGAACAGTAACATTAACTTTATTGCTTACCATTCCATCAAAGGCTTTGGTCCTGTGTTTGGCACTTGGTAAGTACCCTAAATGATTATTGATTGAACAAAGGCTTATATTTGAAGCATGTATAAGTTGATCAAGTTTTTTACAAATAAGATATCCCTAGGTAAATATTGCCTCATCCACCTGATCTTGGGTCACTTGAATTTTGGCCTGGTTTTTGGTATAATGGTTCAAGAAGACCGGGAGTAGGGAGACTCCATTTTTCTTTTGAGCATCCTGGTTAGATTATATCAGAGAATCCTAAGGCAGCCACTCAATCTGTGATATATTCACTTTAATACTAGATTCGCATGAACACTCAAACTTAATCGTAATAGGATTCATCATTACAACTATAAAGGTGCAGACTATATCTCTGGTCACATCATGTCCACTGAAAACCATAATCACAAATAAAGAGACAGTTTTACAAGCTGTATGACAATATGATATTGCCTTGTTCCAAATGTCTTTTATTGAAGCTATTAAATCAAGTTTGATTTTGTAATGATGTACAGTCAAATCTGTTGACTCACATTATGAATCTCTGTCATTCAGTAATCTCTCTGTATCTGCATGAAGTTTGGAAGCCATAGTTTTAAACAAAGTTTTCACTTTATTTTGATTTGAGGAAATATGACCTTCTCTGGAAATACATAATTTTCAAAAGTACAAATATAGAAATGCTTTATTCCAATTTTCTGGAAGGAATAATGATTTTTTTAGAGCATGTTTTTTTTAAGTAGATGATAATGAATGTAAATCATTCTACAGAACAATGTGAGCTTATTTTCACATTTGTTTGGGATTAAACTGCATCCATAAACTGCTTCCACATGTATGCTAATTAACTCTGCAACAGAACCAACCCTACTCTGAGGATTATAGACAAAAGCTTTATGAAATCCTACCTTTTCAGTGAAACATTTATCATCATATTTCTGGTCATCAGGGCTCAGTTATGAGTAAGTCTGTTTTGCGGTCTCTTTTTGGCTCAGGGCATTGTTAATAGGACATGGAATCTTTCTCTTGGAGATAAAAAGATTGAACACAAACCAGCCTCATGTAGATCCACAGTTATTACTGCTTGATAGCTGACAGTAGCGAATATAAAATTAATTAGTGGTTTTCTAGCAAATAAATAGTAAGATTAAAAAGAAAGTTACCTTCAGTCAGTATTAAATAGTATTGCCAGGAGCTGCAGGAAGCCAGAATTTGAGTAGCATTTAACAATGTGCAGACCTTTAGGACTAGCAATTTTAGCTCACATATTAGAAATATTTGATGACTCCAGGAGGTTGTAATATGCCTAAGCCCTATTTGGAAGGACTTGTTTGTATTTGATGCTTATTTATAACCATGGAAGTGTAAAATGAAAATGAATAACAGTGCTTTTTGTGAGTGTGTGTGTGTGTGTGTGTGTGTGTGAGAGAGAGAGAGAGAGAGAGAGAGAGAGAGAGAGAGAGAGAGAGACCATGTTTTAAATATGGGCCCTGTTTGTTATCACTAATTGGCTGAGAAATAGATTCTATTATTTTGTAAGAAGCTTTTTTATTTGCTCATTGTGTTGGTGCTTTGTTTCATTTTGCTTTGGACTAAGTATGTTAATAAAAACTTTAAGAATTTTAAGAATATCTGAGTTTACTTGGATTGAAATATAGGTCACATCCTTTAAGATGGCAGTATAATTCATAGTTCCATCATATTTGTATAATTATAATGATTCAGGTGATAATTATGAGTAAGTAATTCCAGTGATAAAACTAACCGGTGAACTTTTAAATTTCTCATACTAAAATCGTATCCCAGAATTTCTGTCGATATTTTATTCTGTGATTCATACTTTCATTCACCAAGAGGTTACTGAACACCAGCTCTGTACCAGACACCATACTAGCTATGAGTTACAGCCATGATTAAATGAATGCAATATGTTATTTTATTTCACAGAAATTTCAGCATGTATGAGTGTGTGTTTATAATTTTTAAAAACTGTGAAAAATTTTGTGAAAGATAATAAAAGAATCTATGACAGAATTGAGCTGGACATACTTAATTTAGTTTGAGGGCCAGGCAAGGCCTCTAGCGTTTGCACTAATGAACTTGATTGCTTCACTATGCTATTATTAACATTAACTTGGCTTCCCAGATACTTAACCAGTAATAAGGGAGAATGTTTTGTCTTCAAACGTGCACACACGTAATAGCTTTGGGGTATTTCTTTCTGTAGTATATTGGCCACTGGCTCCCAATATAAATGAATCAGAAAATGTTAGGGAAATGGAAAAAATGAAAGCGACAAGTTGTCTAAAGTAACAAGCTGTTTGTGTTGCCCTCTCCCCTTCAAACATGCCCTACACACACACTGATTAGCTTCTACATATTTATTAGAGACATGGGGATATTATTATATAATCCTAAAGTTAATCTATTTGGGAACAATTTAAAAATCAAATTTAATCTCTAACTTCAAGCTTCAGGCTTTTTGTTTTGTTTTGCTAAATTGATGTAAATGGAATTATTGTGTTAACACTGGCCCAGTGAATATTTTGTTCTAATACACAATTCTATCATTATTTTTCCTTTTTGTACACAAATACTATTTGTGCCTGAAAGTACTACACTGTGTCAGTGACACATTTTGATGGTAAAAAATAAATAGAAGGATTGAACATTTATAGATTGTAATAACCTAAAAGAAAATGAATCTTGCTTATTTTATCTCATATACTTACACGTTTTAAGCAAATTTTCTCTTTTGGTGTGAAAAGAATCTTCCCATCTGTATGTTGTACCAGAGTGTGAAGTGAATAAATATCAATCATATTGTTGTTTAATGAATATTTTGGATTGAGATAAAGGGAAGAGAGTTGAGACAAATATTTCAATCCCTGTGAGTTCTCTACTTTATAAAATTATATACACCTATAGAATTGATATGATGAAGGAAAAAATTGGGGTCATAATTACTAACATGTGCCCCAGAAACAAAAGACATTTATCTTATCATACCATAAGGATCCACTGAAATAGGTCTGAAAGGGTCTGAAGCTGCTGACAAAACCACAACACTGGGCCCAATTAACAATACCCATTTTTAATTAACAGTTGCTGACTCCTTGCCATTGAAATATTCACGCTCTAGGTGTGAAATGGCAACCCCCATTTGTCATATCTGTCAAAGTTAATTTTGAAATCCCATGGTCTTCCTTCCACAGTATAAAAGTGAATAACTAGAGCATACTTCCTACCTGCCAAAAGTTCAGTTCTGGGACAAAGACTAGGAAAATAGAACCTAGAAAACTGCTTAGGTCAGCTCTCATAGTAGTACTCATATAAATTATTTTCTTAGAATTTCTGATGCTTCAAACTATGCCAATATTTAATCCATCCTTTGGGAGAGGTTATGAGTGGCACTTTAAAAGTTCTTGTCCTTAATTCTTTAAATAAATTTTTTCATTCAAAAAAATGTGTTAAGCTCCTAATACATGTTAGACTCTAACCTGGGTACATCTTTGAGTCCTGAGGTCACAAATAAGAGTAAGACATTGTGCTCTGGAGGACATCACAGTTTAATAAAGAAGGAAAAACTGCCAAATTTGCATATATGTAAATATTATGAATGAGAGTATGATCTCTTTACAAAGATGCGAAAGTATACCACCATCAGTGATGGAATGGCTGGAAAAGAAGTTAAAAAAAGGTTAAAGAGTATATAAGCTGTTGACACCTGGGTAAGACTTGCTGCAAATGGTGCCTTTTATACATGAAAAGGTTGGTTGGGTTCAGCAATAGTAATAGAATTAGAACCATTTTGTGTATTTATTGAACATTTAATACAATTTTTTGGTAATAATATACGTTCTACTTAACTCATTTGATCCAAAGATCTTATGAGGAGATAGTTTGTTTTCATTACATAAATGAAAAAATTAATTTCACATACCTAATTGACCCTCCTAAAGTTACATAGTTGTAAGTGGCAGAGCTAGTACTGGAATGATCAGTCAACACATGAATTCATGAATTCATTTATTGAGTGACTACTATATATGCTCTGAGGTATTGGGGTTCGAAAATACAGAGATGAATAAAGCAAATCCCTGACCTCAAAGCATTTACTTCTGGCAGAGGTGGAAGATATGTATATAAGAAATTATGATAAATAGGAAAAAATGCAGTATACACATCTTACCATGTACCAGGGGACCACACATAAAAGGATGAGTGCTAAATTGCTCCTGTGAAAATAGAGTACTTCAAAAGAAAATGACATTTTCTGATCCATTTCATGATTTTTCCCCCCAAGAGTCTGCCTTTGTCCATCCTACGTAAAACACAGGTATCATTAGAGAAAGAAAAGGATCTAAAAACACGCATTGTTGCAGTACTCAAGAAGCTTATATTCTAATTAAAGAATAAAATGTCACCCTTGAAGCAATAGAAGAGCTGTGGAGTTTTCAAGGCTGTAATCATTGCCTAGGTCTCTATCTAAACAAAAGGGAAAATAAACAGTGGAGCATGAAGAAGATGTCTCATTCCCCACCACTGGGGAATTTACTATTACTAACGGGAAAATTAAGCTGAATGTTTCAAGGGTAAACACAAATTGAAGGAAATTAAATTCAACAGAATGTACCTGGAAATTTGTTTAAGACACTGTACTGTGTTTTAGGTGGGCAGGAAGATGAATAAGATAAAATCCTTGCAAGATTTAATTGAGATTAGATCTACTGTTATCCAGACTCTGACACACAAGCACAGATGTCTGGAAACACTTCTCAGAAATTGGAGGCTTTCAATGAAGAAGGCATATATTAATAATTAACAATTCTTTTCCTTCATTTTCTATATTAGTTAAAATGTTAGTAAATGAGAGGTAGGCAAAAGGAGATAAAAATCATATACACAGTTTTCCTACTGTTAATTGGACACATACTGTTTAGTGGGATTATATTATGTATTATTTAATACAAATATTTCCAGTAACATCTGAGGTTTTGTTTAAATGACTACCTATAATTTATTAGGTCTCTGTACTGTGAATTGTGTAATCAGGCCTTTTAAGTTACTTCCAAAATTTTATAATTGTAAGTATTTTTGTAGCTAAATCTTTCATACTCTCATGATTATTTTTTATGATATATTCCTGGAAATATAACTATGAGATCATTAAGTAATATTTTAACCCTTTTGATATGTGTGATCAATTCTCTTTTAAAAGGTACTGATTTACATTCCCATTGGTATTGAGAGATCATATTTGTTTCCAAATGCTAAACCTTGTTAAATGTCTTCTCTTGGTTGCAAAGAAAAAAAAATTCATTGTTTTAAAATTGCATTTGTGGATTATTGGTGTTGTGGAATATTTTTCCTTTGTATTTACTCTTCTGTTAATTTTTGATGTTCCTTCTTTGTTCAGATATTTATTGGTGGATTCTTGATTTGTGACAAATACTTAGATATTAATTAATTCTTTTGATCCCTTGCCCTCAGATGCACCACAATTATGATGGGGCGTTTTAGATTGTATTTTTATATAGTGGAATCCAACAATATTTTCCTTCATACTTTATATTGAGGCAGTGTCATGTATAATTTTTTTCATTCCAAATGACATAATTAGCACCTGTATTAATTCTTGTGTTTTTATTTTTTGGGTTTTTTTTTAATGTTTATTTATTTTTGAGAGAGCATGAGCCGGGGAGGGGCAGAGAGAGAGGGAGATACAAAATTCGAAGCAGGCTCCAGGCGCTGAGCTGTCAGCACAGAGCCTGACCCGGGGCTTGAACTCAAGAACCTGTGAGATCATGACCTGAGCAGAAGTTGGACGCTTAACTGACTGAGCCACCCAGGTGCCCCAATTCTTGTGTTTTTAAATTTATATCTTGGGGCGCCTGGGTGGCTCAGTTGGTTAAGCGTCCAACTTCAGCTCAGGTCGCTATCTCGTGGTCTGTGAGTTCCAGCCCCGCGTCGGGCTCTGGGCTGATGGCTCGGAGCCTGGAGCCTGCTTCCGATTCTGTGTCTCCCTCTCTCTCTGTCCCTCCCCCATTCATGCTCTGTCTCTCTCTGTCTCAAAAATAAATAAACGTTAAAAAAAATTTATATCTTTTGCTTCTTGAATTTTAGACACAGAAAGCATGAGCAGAGGGAGAGGAACAGAGGAAGAGAATGTTAAGTAGATTCCTCACTGACCAGTGTGGCACTCAATCCCAGGATCCTGGGATCATGACCTCAGGTGAAATCAAGAGTAGGATGATCGACCAACTGAGCCATCCAGGGACTCTAACAAAAGTAGATCTTTAATTCGTGTAGAATTTTGATGCATTGATGTGACATAGGAATTCACTTTTATGTTTTCCTAATGGTTAACAGTTTTCCAAATGATACCGAGTTATTTCTCCACTGATCTGGCATATATTTTCTTTCCTTTTAAAAATTTTTTTTAATGTTTGTTTTTGAGAGGCAGAGTATGAGTGGGGGAGGGGCAGAGAGGGAAAGAGACACAGAATCCCAAGCAGGCCTCCGGCTCCGAGCTGTCAGCACAGAGCCTGACAGGGGTTCGAACCCCCCCAGTGGTGACATGACCTGAGCCAAAGTCCAACTTCCAACCCACTGATCCACCCAGGTGCCCTAATATTTTATTTTCAATTATGGAATATATTTTATATTTTTCTTACCTTTACCATTGATCTGTTTCTGCTTTGTTTTATTTATTAAGTCTTTGAAGTAATTTTTATATCTGCAATGTTACTTCTCAAATATCACATAGCTATTCTCTCACATATATCCTCCAAAAAATCCGTTGAACAATTTTATCAGATATGAAAAAAAATTACTGATTTTTTTGTGATTGTATTAAATTCATAGATTACTTTGGAGAGAATTGAGATCTTCACACTATCCCTTTTATCTAAGTACATAGTTTCTCTTGCCATTCATTCAGTTTGTTTTTTTTTCTCTGAATCTCTTAGGAAATGATCACCTATTGATCCTGGAAAAACTTGTATTAGAGAAATTCCAGAATGCTATTAGGCAGGACTGCAAAAACTACTATACTATCCCTGAATGAATTACACAAAGGCTAATTCAATCTTGGAAATGTTTACACCTTTTTATTCAAATAGCAAAAAAATGAAAAAAAAAAAAAAAAGAAAAACAATGACTGGTAGGATATTGCCAAGTTAAACACTATCTAGACACATATGTATAGTAATCAAATGACTTTTCTCACTTGTAATTTTTATCATCTTTTTTCTCTGAATACAATTAGATGAATATGCTGTAACTTTTTTTTCTTAAAACATAAAACCTATTAGAAAAACAGAAGTCCTGGAAATTCACTGAATTGAAACAGAAGTGCCTGGAAATACGGCAACATTTGATACATAGGGAAAAAAACTCAAAAAATGAAAAAAAATGAACTTAAGATGTCTGAAGTAGATGTCTATGGGTGAATCATGAGCCCTTGGTTACCATCTGAGATTAGTACTAGTGTCCAGGAATGCAACCGACTTAGGTGTTTATTATGTTGGAAAAAAATTTTAGGAGACCTGGAATGAAGAACAGACTAGGAATGTGATTGCATGGAGAAATGTTTCTAGATACATCTCAAGGAACATTGGATACATTCCAAGTGCTGATATTGGGAAACTTTTCCTCTTGGAACATGCTATGCAGATAAAATTGATGGAAGTTAAAATAATATAATTTTATAATTTCTTTTCCTGAGTAAGTTTCTAGCAACAATAATTTGTGATTTTTGGTTGGTAGCATATGAAGACATAACCACAGGTTTTTCACTTATTTCTTTTTAATAGAGATGGATTTTTCTGACCCATAACAAACTCCTATTGTATGCTTTATGGCCAAGGACATGAATTATCACTGCCAAAGAAGAAATTAAAGTGATGTCCAAGACATGTAAAGAAGCAATAAAGTGTAACACATACAAAAATACAGTAAGGCAATTAATAGGAACTGCCTTTGAGATGGCCCAGATATTGGACTTAGCAGACTTCAAAGTATATATTGTAAATAGGTTAAAAAACTAAAGGAAATTATGTTTAAAAATTTAAATATAGGGTGACAATATCTCCTAAAATAGAAAATGTTCATGAAAGATAGAAATAATTTTTTAAATGGTAAATTTGAAGTTGACACATAAGAATAATTGATATGAAAAAAAATCACCAAAGGGATTCAACAGTATTGAGCTGGCAGAAGAAAGAATCAATGAACTTAAAGATAGATATATGAAGGTAATGTAATATGAATATAGAGGGGGGAAAAGGAATGAAGGAAAATGAGTAGTCTCAGAGAAATGCAGGACTCTATTAAGAGTATCAACATAAATAATAAGAGTACCTAAAAAGAGAAACAAAAATAGCAAACATCAATATTTGAAGAAATATTGACTTAAAAGCTTGACAATTTGGTTGAGAAAGATTATTCTAAAGATTCAAAAAGGTCCATGAACTCCAAGTAGTATAAAGATATTAATACACAGACATATTGTAGTCATTTGTTGCTGGACAAATACAGAAACTCTTGGAAGCAATGAAGAGAATTACCACAGACAATGGAATCCCAATAAAATTAACAACTAATTTATCATGGGAAATAATGGAGGCAGTGAGTAAAAAGGTAGTGAAAGGACATATATGAAGTGCCAAAGAATTATATATGCAGAAAAGTATTTTTCAAAAATGTAAAATTAAAACAGTTCTGGATAAATAAAACCTTAGAAAATTTGTTAGCAGGTCCACCCTATAAGAAACACTTAAAAGAACTTCTTCAAGCAGAATGCAAATGACATCAAAGAGTAATTTAAATCCTCATGGAAAAGAAAAAAAAATAGCACCACTTAATGTAATTTTGTAGGCAATTGTGAAAGTAAAATTGAATATTTTGATTTTCTCATCTATTGATGACTTAAAGATAATTTGCATTAAATGATGTGTGTGTATGTACATATGTATAATTATCAAGTTTTATGTATGTATAACTTTATTGTTGAACCTGTAGTGCATAGGAATATGTGTAACAATAACAGAACAAATGAAATGGGTGGAAACAAATCTGTAGTAGAGTAAGGAAATGATACTACATGGTAATTTGATTTCACAGGAACAAGTGAAGAGAAATGAAGAGAAACAGAAATGGAGAATTTGTGATAATTTTCTTTCAGCTTAATGAACTTTCTTCAGTATTTTCCTTTATTATAACTTGAGGAGTGATTTAAAGACAAAACATCCTCTCACCTTGTGTTTGAAAATGTCTTCCTTTTGATTTTTTTCAGGTGAGACTTTTGCTAGGTATAGAAATCTATTTTGACAGCTGTTTTTCTATCATCACTTTACAGATGGCATTCCATTAACACATGGGTTGTATTTTTTTCTGATGAGATGTCAATTATCTTTGTCATTGTTATTCTACTTTGTATAAAATGTCTTTGCAGGGGCGCCTGGGTGGCGCAGTCGGTTAAGCGTCCGACTTCAGCCAGGTCACGATCTCGCGGTCCGTGAGTTCGAGCCCCGCGTCAGGCTCTGGACTGATGGCTCAGAGCCTGGAGCCTGTTTCCGATTCTGTGTCTCCCTCTCTCTCTGCCCCTCCCCCGTTCATGCTCTGTCTCTCTCTGTCCCAAAAATAAATAAACGTTAAAAAAAAATTTTTTTTTAAATGTCTTTGCAGTCTGTTTTTATGATTTTTTTTAAGTTGGTCTTTGGTAACTTGATTATGGTGAAATACATTTTTTTTTTACTTTATTTACTTATTTTGAGAGAGCTCAAATGTGAGCTGGGGGAGGAGCAGAGGGAGGGAGAGAGAGAGAAAGAGAGAAAGAGAGAAAGAGAGAAAGAAAAAGAAAGAAAGAAAGAAAGAAAGAAAGAAAGAAAGAAAGAAAGAAA